>NC_056726.1:587270709-587435709 GCF_019279795.1 Protopterus annectens | reverse complement strand
ACAGTTGGATAGCAAACAGAACAATGCATATATGGAACCACAGTGGCCATTACAATGACATGCAGGTTATATTGATAGCAACAGGCCACCAATGATAGTATTTCAACATGGAACATTAATAGAAACACATTTCAATATTTGTTGAACAATAGGACATATGTCCCAACAGAAGGTTTGGTGCAAACATACCCACTGATTTGTGTGTTTAGATTATTGTTGCAGATATGGTGGGGGAGAGAGAGGTGTCAATTAACAACCTGTATATCCTTGCAGTACTCACAACTTTAATGACCATTGCTCTAATCATTACTCTACAGGTATTATTACAATACCCTGCGGCCTTGGTTCGGGCAGTGGTATGTCTGTACACAGTGTATACTTCAACTGTCTAATAGCTAAATTCTGCTTCTCTTACCTGGTAGACTTGTGGAAGGAATTTTTGTTAACACTAGGGTTACCACCTATCCCACTTTGCGAGGGACAGTCCCTATTTGGGCAGGTGCGTCCTGCAAAGAAATCGAAAAAATTGCAAATGTCCTGAGATTTTAGGACAAACATATTTCCTATATTTTATGTAATAGTTGCATAAAACAGTTATTCTGTATCTGAAACACCTAACTCTTATAAGAAGCAGAATACGCAACTAAAATGCTACACGAATAAGCTTTTATTTAAGCAAAACAGTGAAGTTCTGTCTTTTGTACTGGCCATAGGTATGGTTTGCCCTGCAAAATCTGACGTCTGTACCAAAAATGTCCCACTTTAGGCATTTGAAGAGGTGGCAACCCTAGTTAACACTACCTGACTGTTTCTACATATATTCCCAGATTCCTAGTTAAAATTATTCACATACCTCTCAATCTCTTAATGTACAACATCTGGACAAAGTTTGACATCATGGGGGTACAAATATGGACATATTTTGAATATTTCTCTTATAAACTTTTAGACAGTTGCTAGAATAACAGGATTTGTTTTAATATACATTTTCTGAAGGATTTGAAATCTGAAACTCAAATGTATGTCATTATTCCATGACTACAATCCTGAGATCATCCCAGTGATTTGCCAGGAAAAAAGAGGAACAGGCCAAAAATATGAGCCAAATATCTGGACATTCTGGGATAATCTGTACAGTTGAGAGATATGATTATGCATACAGCTTACTACCACTCCCAGGATTTGAACCATGGCTGTGTCTGCTAAAAGTACAACAACTGGTGTTTCATCAGAGTGAGCTATTTAGAAGCCACTGTCTGTTTTTTCGGTATTTTCTAAGTCTCTCTTGGTTGTACAATCTGACCTTGTAATTACAACAGTCTTATACAGACATTCCTAGACATATTTTTATGTAGCACAGTGTAAGAAACAGTGGTTGACTTGACAGTACTATTCTTATATCAGATCTTGGTGAATGCTACATGTCAGGCCATACAATACCAGAGTAAACGCAACCAGTCCAGGATTTAAAACTTTATTGCCAGGCAGTTACAGTTTTCTTATCTGAAGGACCTGTGGGAGGGAATGTTTGTTAACACTACCTGACTGTTTCTACACATATTCCCAGATTCCAAGTTAAAATTATGAACATACCTCACAATCTCTTAATGCACAAACTCTGGACAAATCTTGACAACATGGTGGTACAAATAGGGACATATTTTGAATATTGCTCTTATAAACTTCGAGAGTTGCTAGAGTAACAGGATTTGTTTTAATATACATGTTCTGAAGGACTAGAAGTCAGACACTCAAATGCATGTCATTACTTAGTGACTACAATTCTGAGATCATCCCAGTGATTTGCCAGGGAGAAAGAGGAACAGGCCAAAAATATGAGCCAACTATCTGGACATTCTGGGAAAATCTGTACAGTTGAGAGGTATGATTATGCATACAGCTTACTACCACTCCCAGGATTTGAACCATGGCTGTGTGTGCTAAAACTACAACAATTTATGCTTCATCAGAATGAGCTATTTATTAACTGCTGTCTCGTCCGGTGTTTTCTGTCTAAGTCTCTCTTGGTTGTACAGTCTGACTTTGTACTTACAACAGTCTTATACAGACATTCCTAGACATATTTTATATGTAGCACAGTGTGGGTAACAGTGGTTAACACAACATTAACAATAAACCTAAAGAAACAAACAGGCAATGGGCATTCACTGGACTAAAATTAATTTAATTGTAAGCGCTTTCGAATGTAGAAATTTACAAACTTCTTCAGACAAACATAAAATTAATAACTGACCAAGTTTAGATAACCCTCCACATCAATGACATCATATCCTGCAAAACATTTAAAAAGATAGTGTTTCACTAAATTACAGTATATCACTATCACCTCAACTTGTCTATACAAGAGGAGAGAACCTTAAAAATTTAGATGAGACCGTAACACCTCCATTACAAAGGGATGGCGGTATGTAGAAATGTGGTTCCTGCAGAATTTGTAAACATATTAAAGTGACTGATAGTTTTACCATAGGTAGAAATAAATATAGAGTTATGGGTAAATATAATTGCAATACCACTGGTGTAGTATATTTAGCCCAATGTCAAAACTGCCCACATTTCTATATTGGTAAAACTGATAGGAACTTTAGAAGGAGAATATATGAACATGTATATAGCATTAAAAGGAATGATGTAAATAACGCTTTAGCGAAACGTATTATTGAATGTCCGGAACATTCATTTTTGTTTCTTGTTATTGAACAAATTGATAATAACATTAGAGGTGGGCCAGTATCTATTGAATTAGAAATTAGAGAATTATGGTGGCAAATATTAACTAATGCTTATACTTATCCAGGTTTAAATGAATACAGTTCCATTAAATGCATTTTGAAGCTGAAGGCTCTAATTAGATTTTAAATGACTAATTATGCACTAGTTTTAATATAGTTATATGTTTTAACATATTTGTATTTATATATTTACACATTTCAATTAATTATAGTAAATTTAGATTGGTTAAAGGTGAAATTAATTTTATTCAGATTGATTATGTTTTTGTGATTATACTGTGATTTAGTGAAACATTATCTTTTTAACTGTTTTACAGGATATGAGGTCATTGATGTGGATGGTTATTTAAACTTGGTCAGTTATTAATTTTATGTTTGTCTGAAGAAGTTTGTAAATTTCTACATTCAAAAGCGCTTACAATTAAATTAATTCTAGTCTGGTGAATGCCTATTGCCTGTTTGTTTCTTTAGGTTAACACAACATTATTATTCAGAGACTGCAACACTAAATGCCATACAATACCAGAGTAAACACAACCAGTCCAGGATTTAGAACTCTATTGCCAGGCAGTTACAGTTTTATTTAAATATCACCTATATGGGACTATTATTGTCATATTGTCTGGTTTATTCAGTACAACCCATACACAGTTTTTATACTGCCAGGTGACTTTCTACTACTTTATATTTATTTGGTATGACTACTACAAGCAGTATTGTTACTCACCACCTCATGATGCAGCCTTTGCAGCCTACTAGCATGGGCTTCCTGATTCACAGCTTGCTCAGCTGTAGCTGTAAAGGAAATAGAGAAATATTTAGGCATACCTATCCATCACATACACAGGTTGGACTTTGGCAAACAGTTATTGATATGAATACTTACACACTGCTGGGACATCACCCCCCTGCCTTGCTTCTTGGACCCACTCATCCAAGAGCTCCCTCTTCCTCTGCTTCAAGTCGGCATAGTGGTGCTGGACCTGTTCACCAGTCTGAGGGATACCAGTGGCACTGGTGAGATCATGGGCAAGATGGTCCCAGGCTTCCACTTTATATTGGGAGCCATAATACTGGCCCTGAAGCAGTCTTTTGTCATGGTTATTTACCAGGAGTCCTACCATGACTTTGGACTCCTGTATGTCCCAGCACTGTGCCCAGAAGTGCATGCCTTTGCCAACACCTGGCATACTGCCTAGAGTGGGAAGCTGCAACCAGTTATGAGCTGTGTTCTCACCTGTGGGGTTTAAATACAGCCAATTTCCCACTCTTTGCCATGATTGGAAGGTTTTGTATATGCTGAGCTAATCTAAGCTATGGGCAAACCTGCTTAGCTAAGGTTGACAGTGCTTAAAGGGGCAGGTTCGGCATTGCTTACCAATGGGAAAATCCACTTAGTTGGGCTACTCATTGCTTAGTAGTCATATTTACACAATGCTTACACCCGGTAAGCAGAGCTGTGCAATGCTTAGCATTGCTTATTTTTTATTTTATAGACTTATCTGCTGTATGGGATTGGTTCATCATTCATTACATATTATAAATTTGTTTACTGTCCCTGACATCCCCCAATATGCTTTCATTACATTTATTCATATGTAACTATACTGTATGGGGCACTTAGGTTCATAGGTTCATAGGTAGGTACTAGGCTATTGGCCCAAGGGCCTATGTAAGCCTAGCCAACAAGGTTCCCTGGCTTACGCCACCCAAGAAAGTTATTTTCCTGTGCCACTGTTGAGCAGAGACACAGAAGTGATCCCTGGGGTGTATTTCCTATTTCCCATCCACTCATCAAGATTTTTCTTGAAGAGTGCTAATGAAAAACTTTGCTTGACATAGATGGGTAGCCTGTTCCAGAGTATGGGAAGTCTTTGGGACAGGAATCTATCCCTCCAGCATGTGCTGTTTATTGTGGTGACAAGGTTTATGTCCCTTGAGTGTGTAGCTGGGAGGGATTGGGATTTCTTTAGGTGTAGCATGTCCAACAGCACTGGGTTTGACATAGCTTTATATTACGCAGAGATCACCTCGGAGTAGGCAATATGCTACAGAGTAAATCTGGAGTTTTTTTTGAGATGGTCAGTATAGGGCATTTGTTTGAGGCCAGTAATCTTCTTTATGAGATACTTCTGTGGCCGTTCCAGCTGCTGCAGATGTCTTGTGAGGTACATTCCAAAAGGGGCATTGTACTCTATAATGGGTCTAATGAGTGTGGAGTAGAGGGGAACAATGACCTGTTTTTTCCTGGATGAGAACCCTCCTTACTCTGAGGGGTTGGGAGGTGTGCGCTATGTGCTTATGCTAAATGTGTTATTCTATCAACTTTTGCCTTGGTAGGGACGATTGTCCCTTTTGGCTTTGACTAGATTTCTTATCCTGATGGGTTGGGGTGTTACAAGCATTCTCGCTCATTTTAAATTGCCAAACGGCAATTCTGGTGTGCAGGGGGCATGTGTATTGTGAGAGCACTGCTCCCAGACACACCCCTTGCACTAATACACAGAACCATGTCCATTTTGCAGCATGGCAGCACGCCTTCATGAATATGCATGGCACGCTGCCATGCTGCATGGGAACGGTCCCTTCCATGCAGGAATAAGCTATTCCTGCATGGAAGTTTACTGAATCCTGGGGATAGTCTTTAATTATTTCATATATTTGTTCTTGCTGTCTTATTTGCTTACCTTCCTTATTTTTTAATTCTCTTATTATTTTTCCTTTTTTTATTACTTTACGCAAATATGGTGCTACCTCTTCTTTCTTTCTTTCCTTGTAAACAATAGTTTTGTTTATATAATAAGTTAACTTTAATTTGATTCATTTTATATATTTCTCTTTCTTTTTTATGAAATGATTTTTTCTTCTCTAATAAGTCTCTAAATGTTTCTTGACTTAATATCTTATATCTCTCTATTTTCTTTTCTTCTTTTCTTCCTTATACGTTCTAAGAGTAGGGTAAATTCCCTGATGCGCTGGCCAAATTTCCCCTTGTAGTAGCAATACCACCCTGGGTATCCTCTGAAAATTGCACATAGGATTTGGGGGAGAAACTCAGTCAAAAAGAGTAAATTAATAAATAAACAGATAAAAATATTTAAAGTAGAGGATCCTATAAAATTTCACTGGACATGATATGATTTTTATTAGAAAGGAAAGCAACTTAAATGCACGCTCTCCTCTGCTACTTTTTCTTTCTTTAATTCTTTATAATAATTCAAATATTTTATTTAATTTCTACTCATTCTCTCTCCCCCTGCATCATGTGTTTGTCATTAGCCAAAGCAATACTACATGGTTCCCCTTCATAATCATATCATCACTCACATGAGTCTCAAAAGTCTAGAAAACAGCAATTGCATCTGCAATATGCAAAGCATGAAACGTGAAGTGCTGGGTGTTTCCTTGTTTCAGTTTGCCACCATTTTGGCACTGTAGTGCAATCTCAGAATTGGTATATTTAAGTAGGGGGTATGGGGCATGAAACCTCCCACTTCAATGGGTGTAATTTGTTACTAGTTCTGTTTTTTTTCATTGGTGGCCAAGTGATTGCTTTCCTGGAGAGGAAAGATGATGTTCCAGGACTTCGTGCTTCTGATCTTATGACATTTTGGTCACACCATCCTCAGACTTGAGAAAGTGGGCTGCAACGTTATGAAGGTAAATCTACTGCATATGGTAATATAGTTTTATTAAAACTCACTAGAAATCAAAGATGAAATTAAGTGGAGAAAATTATCGCTCTTCTGCTCACTTATCCTTACTCTACAAGCCTTCTAAAAATATTGATTCTCAGAAAAGAAGGAACCACGTCACTTTTTTTTCTTGGTCAGTCAAGCTGAAATAAGATCAGTTTAGAATAGGCTGAATATCTCTTGCAGCAAATGTCTTCTGTACAGACATTGTGTCATAAATTATTTCAGCTTACAAAAGGCTGGAGATCACAGCCAATAAAAATAAAATTATGCTAAGATTACAAAATACATCTTGTCCATACCACGTAACTGTCCAGAATTTCAGAGAATATCCATTATTTTTGGCTTTGTTCAGAATTCTTGCTCCAAAAGTGTGAGATGCATGCCCCACTGGAAGTACATTATAATTAAACTTTGAAGTCATGTTAATGTTTTAACTTAACCCTTAGGGAATAAAGGACAAATGTGAAAGTCTGAGTCATTTAAGGCAGACAACTCTGAAAGTGATTTAGTAGCTTGAGGACCTGGAGATGACAATGAGAAAATACAATGATTGTCTACAGGTTCATAGGTTCATAGGTAGGTACTAGGCTATCGGCCTAGCCAACAAGGTTCCCTGGCTTAAGCCACCCAAGAAAGTTATTTTCCTGTGCCCCTGTCGAGCAGAGCCACAGAAGTGATCCCCGGGGTGTATTTCCTATTTCCCATTCACTCATCAAGATTTTTCTTAAAGGATGCTAATGAGGAACATCGCTTGACATAGATGGGTAGCTTGTTCCAGAGTATGGGAATTCTCTGGACAGGAATCTATTCCTCCAGCATGTCCTGTTTATTGCAGTGACAAGGTTTAGATCCCTAGAGCATGTAGCTCGGAGGGATTGGGATTTCTTTAGGTGTAGCATATCCAACAGCTCTGGGTTTGACATAGCTTTATATGTTAGGCAGAGATCACCTCAGAGCAGGAAATATGCTACAGAGTAAAGCTGGAGTTTTTTTTGCGATGGTCAGTGTAGGGCATTTGTTTGCGGACAGTAATCCTCTTTGTGAGGTACTTCTGTGGCCTTTCCAGCTGCTGCAGATGTCTTGTGAGGTACATTCCAAAAGTGGCATTGTACTCTATAATGGGTCTAATGATTGTGAAGTAGAGGGGAACAATGACCTCTTTTTTCCTGGATGAGAACCCTTTTGTGATGAGGTGTAGCATGTAGAAGGATTTCCTGACTACTGTGGCAATGTGATTATCAAAGGAGAGACTAGTGTCCACCTGGGTCCCAAGGTCTCTTATCACACATTCGGCGTTGAGTAGATTGCCGCCAATGTGGTAGTTCATGGGTACTGAGTTTTTAAAAAAGGGGATGACAATGCACTTTTTGGCAATGAGCTTGAGGCCATGGCTTTGACACCAGATAGTACTTCTTGAAGGCTTATGTGAAGCCGAGGCACTAGAGTGCTGTTTTTGGTGTTACTGACAGAGATTTTTTTCATTAAAATATTTTTGGATTATACCTGCACGTTTGTTGTACTTGTTACATTAGCCTGAGGCATTGTTTTAAATTTCTTTCTACTGTTTGCAGTCCTACAATACTCTCCTCCCTCCTAAGCCAACTAATTAATCCTTTCTCTCCCTATATCCTCCTACTTTACCTCTATCCCCTTTTTACTTACGTCATATAAGTAGCTCCCTTATCCTCAATATCCTTTATTAGTGCAAACTCTGACCAATCTTTTAAACACTCACTCTTCTTTCTCAAACACTACTTATCTTTCATCATGAACCTTGCTTATCTTTCTGACACCCTTCTCTTCTTCCTTTCACTATCAGCCACATACCACATTGCACTCTACTATCAAACACCATCACCTACTCTCCCCATCACTCACATCACTAGCACCATCCCTCACTCACAGCTAATCTCTCCATCTCTGTTTCATTTCTCACCTTCACACCTTTTCAAGATGAACACATTTCCAAACCTCACTATCTCCTCTACTCTGAAATCAAAAAGGTCTGCTATCACAAACCTCCTCACATATATTATTCCTTTATTGGATACACTTCTCCTGGACAGGGGCATCCATCACAGACCAGGACCACCTGTCTCTACTGCTCTCAAATACACATCTCACACCTCACCCCTCCAGTTCTCAGCCACCACCCCCTCTCCTTCTCCTAAATCATTAAACATCTTTTCTCTAAATATTCAAAGTCTAGTAAATAAAATCACTGAACTGCGTACTTGGATTGCTAACATTTCCCCCTATATCTTAACTCTGTCAGAAACCTGGCTAAAACCACATATCTCAAACACTGAAATCTTACCTCCAGGCTATAACATCTTTTGCTCTGACAGAATAAATGGGGGGGTGGGTGTTGCCATCTTTTACTCTGAACAACTTAATCTCTTTCCACTTTCCATTTCTATACCTAGCTTTGAGCCTGCTGAAATCTTTATCATTAACTGTCACCTTAACCCGCATAACAGAATTGCCATAGCCACTATCTATATACCTCCTGGGAATAATATTCCTATCCTTGAGAACATTCTGTCTTGATTTGCTCAAAATGTACCATATGGACCCATTATCCTTGATGATATAAACATAGTCTGGACTAAACTTTCAACTACATCTCCTAGTCTCAGTCTCAGTTTTGATAGCTTCCACCAACTCATATCTTCCTCTACATGGACTAGCAAAAACTCCACTTCTGGACCCACCCTAAACTGGATCCTTACCTCAGATCCTAACCTTTGTCATAAGCCTGGAACTCATCCTAACTCTTTAAGTGACCATTCCCCTACCTATATCCATAGAGTCTCCCAACATCCACCTAAATATCACTTCTATAGAGAATGTTGAAAACTTACTCATTTCAATCCAGATACATTTAACTCTAAACTGTCCGGTATAAAATGATTCTTCCTACATCACCTCTCCCTCAACAAGGCTGCAACATCTTCCAGTAAGATATTTCTAGACATACTTAACTCAATGGCACCTACCAGAAAAATTAGAATAAAATATAACTTTGCCCCCTGGCTCATAAAACATACACACTCCATTATGCATAAAAGAGACACTGTCTATAAAGCCTGGGTCAACAACAAATTCTCTTCCCTATTTCAAAGAGCCTGGAAACCTGTCTAAAAGTGATAAGAACATTTTTTTCTGCTCCAACCAATCTAGTCCACAAAAAAAAAAATTGAAAAAAAATCTGGACTGCCATTAATAATCTTTATCCTAGTAACAGTTCAACTCCCAACCCCTTCCCACATAGTACAGCTACTGAAACAGCCACTGTCAATAACAACTATTTCATAGAAACAATATAAACACTTACTCAAAATAACAATACTTCCCCTACCGTTGCTTCATCACTCAACATAACACCTTCCAATATCTTTTCATTCAAACCAGTTCCCACCTACTTCATTAACTCTTTCATGACCAAACTCAAACCTTGCTCCACCTCTGCTAATAAATGACCTTCCTACTTTCTTAAAATTGCTGCAGAATCTATTGCCTTCCCTGTCTCTATACTCATAAATCAATCCATTACCAAAACCTGTGTCCCTGACATATGGAAATCCTTCTTCAAAATCCCTCTACACAAGGGTGGAAACTCTACCAATCCTTCTAATTATAGGCCCCTAGCTATCCTGTCTCCTATCTCCAAAACTCTGGAAAAGTGTATTCATACCCAGTTACTAAAACACCTGCTTGAAAATAACCTGCTAACTTCCATCCAAAATAGCTTTAGATCCCATCACAGCACTTCCACTACACTACTATCCTTCACCCAAACAGTAACTCAGTCTCATGATAACAACATGTCAGTCTCCTGTTTATTCCTTGAACTCTCTAAAGCCTTTGACACTGTCTCTCATTCTAAACGTCTGACTAAACTCTCTGACTTCTATCTCTCTAGGTCCTCTGTAAACTGTTTTTCAAGTTACCTCTCCAGTAGGCAAGAATCCATTGGCCACAAACTGTCTTCTCCCCCTTCCTCCCAGTCAAAACTGGGGTTCTTCAAGGAACTATCTTGGGCCCCCTCTTGTTCAATATTTTCACTAACAAACTACATTCTGCTTGGAAGATCTCAACATTACTACAATATGCCAATGATTCCACACTTATCACCACTGCCCATAGTAGGGTCTATATCACATTGTCGAACTTTTAAAAGTTCGAACGTCATATGGTTGACACCATATTATAAAAGTTTGAACATTTCAACAGAGATCTTCGTACAGTGCAGAATGGGAAGATTTCTCTTTCTCCACTGTAGTGTGATCTCACAGTTGGTATATTTAAAGAGCGGGTAGTGTGGGGGGTGCAGGGGTGCCTGCCCCACTGCTTAAACTGTTCCAGTAGGTTTTTTCCCTTTGGTTTATTTTTTTTATTACATTTTCGAACTTTTAAAAGTTCGATCATATGGTGTCGACCATATGACTTTCGAGCTTTTAAAAGTTTGATTATGTAATACAGACCCACATAGTATTCCAGATCTCTTAGAACTCACTCAGGATAACTTCTCATCTGTTGAAACATGGCTCTCAGACAATCAACCTGTACTAAATCATAAAAAAAAAAAACTCCTTCTCTTCTTTCCTAGAACACATCACCTCCCTCAACAATACCATCATTAAATCTGAATCTCATACCAAACTACTTGGCACCATTATCAAAGATGAACTACAATTTGACATACAGATCCAACAATTTATAAAAAAAACAAAACTCCAGAAACTTGGTCTACTTTAACAAAATTGAAAATTCCTTGCACCTTCCTCCAAACTCTCTCTAGCTCAGTGACTCCTCTTACTTTGTCTACTGGGCACTGCCCCTATCATTACAAATATTCAGTCTATACTACTATCTAAACTTGAACAAATATACAATAAAATAGTAAGATTTGCCACTAATTTCACATTTCCCATCACCGTCTCACCCTTAAGACACTTCTATGGCCTGAATTTTCTAACCAACTACTACTTCCTCAATTATATATTACACACTGCATTCTGAATGATCCCTTTTCCTGACCCTCAGTCTCTAACCTAGTATCTTACTTCACTCCCCCTCTGACACTTTTGTACAACTGACAAATACCTCCTTGATATCCACAAACCTAAAAGAACATTGGAAAGTCCCTTTATAAGTACTCAGTAGCTCTTGCCTGGAACACACTCCTCCTCAAAATAAGAAACATTTCCCAAAACACTTGTTTAAATGTGAACTTAAACACTATTTACAAAATACTTGGTCCTGCCCATGTCAACCCCCCACACTACAACTATTTAATTTACTCATCTTGTATTAGTTTTGATATATCACCTCTTTTTTGACTTTTTCTCTCTCTCATGTAATTTTACTTTATTCTCTCCAGTATTAAAAACACAAAAGTTATTCCAATGCTATGCCTCTTATGTTTAAATACTGAGAGTACATCTCATATATTGTATATTTTTGTAATGGTATTTTCATTGTGTTACAGACTGCAATGCTGTGAATAGTATCTAATATATTTTATGTTATGTGCTTTTACATTTGGCATCTTTGTATTTGTTTTATCTTTTGTAATATTGTAAATTGTCTGGAGTTTTTCTCCTTGGATCTGCACTGAAAATGGGCCCCTTGCTCAGTTGGACTAACCCAGTTAACAAATGTCAAATAAATAAATAAATGAACGAATGAATAAATAAGGGAGAGTGGCCTAATGGTTAAGGTGTTTGCCTTACAAACACAAGGTGCAGGGTTTGAATCTCACAAGGGATAATTGGCTAGGCTTAAAATGGCTTGCAAGGGCAGTTAGCCTAGTACTAACCTATGAATAAGATAAAAAAAATATGTTTTTCTAATTCACATTATCCTATTCAGTATCACAGAAAGCCAGACCCTGTTCCTGAAACCAAGAGACCTTGAGCAGCTCCACCCCCATCACCAAACCATGGGAAGTGATTTTCCTTAATCTCCACCAGGGTATTATACCTTTCTAGTGTACCTCTCAATGCAGACCACCCTCCACACTACCTCCCATGGGAGGCACAGAGGCTATACCCCTTCACTCCTCCCATTCTCTGCCTGGCTTCTCCTGTGTGGGGCCTGTTAATCATAATTCATTAACCAGGACTGTAGCGAGGACTCTCCCTACACCACAGAGACAGACAGAATCCAATATTTTTTTCTTTGTATCATACTTTGCTTTTTAAATGTGTCTAGATGTACAGTAGCAGGTTTAGTTTCCTGATTGGAAACCAGACTTTTCCTGTCTTTATATACCAACATTGAACTTCTGTAGGTTCTTTCTTTTTAATCTGCTCTTTGTATCACAGCTGAGATAATCACTTTTTTCCAGGTCTATATTAGATAAACGAAAGTTTATCTAATCTAACGCTCACATGAGTGAAAATTGCGGAACTGGAAACCGCAATTTGAGACCGCGGTACAGTGAAGATGGGAATATTTATCCTTTCCTCACTGTAGTGTGATCCTGGAGTTGGAATATATATTTAGCGGGGAGTGTGGGGGGCACAGACCCCACAACTGCAGTTTCGAGTTCTTGGATTTTCGCTCATGTGAGCGTTTGATTAGATAAACTTTCATTTATCTAATATAGACCCTTTTTTCCTGACCTGACATAGACAAAAATAATAACTTCAGGCACATGAAGCCTATTTTAGTGATGCAGCAGTTTGCCAATGAGGAACCCCTAGCTGACACACAGAATAGCAACATTTGTTGAGTATGAGGTTTCTTAGAGGCTTATCAGACCTCTGGGTTCATCTAAAATGTAGACTGACTATGAGACTTTATGTAGTGATATTCAGCTGAAATGTATGTCTGTCCTATAATTGATATGCAACACAAATGTATGTGTATCCCATAATCCAGTATATATACAATCATAATAAGCTGCAGAGATCTGTAACCTGTGAACACGTGTGTATGTAATGTGTCAGTTTTTCACTTTTAAATCATTAAATCTCCAGAACACAAAAGCCTTTTATAATAACAATAATGAATGCCTAACATTTTCTTCAATTACACATTCTTTCACAGAACAAATGTTCTCTCCTGTGCTATTTTATATCTAATTTCTTCTTTGACAGAAAGTTTCTGATGGATCAAACTTCACAGAATTTCTACACAGGAATGGTATTATGTAAATTGCCTACTATTTTTAATGGTGCCCTTATTGTCCAGCTTCACTTCTCTTTAACCTGGCTCTAAATAAGAGCTTCCAGAATCTTATTATATCACAGCTTCCTGTTCTTTTAGACATCACCTCTAGAAAGTTTCAACAGTCATTTTTTTTTATTCTAATAAAAGTATGTATGACTCAGTCTACCCAGAAATATGCACATTTCAAATTTAGAACTGAACACAATAAACGTCCATGTATAATAATATTCAGAACATGATACAAATTCAGTAAAACAGGATGGACAACAGGGAGTATTGTAACAAGACCATGCTATTCTTCAATATTACACATTATCATCTTCGTAATGTGGTCCAGTCCTCATATAAATGAAAATAATATCGACGCATCCATACATCCAACTCTTTCGGTAGCATATGCATTACCGCCCTGTGCCCATGCAACTAGCAAAACTGTGCTAAAAGACAAAGATTTAGGCTTACCAAATAAAATTACCTTCTTCTGTCTTTCAGTTATATTTTAATCACTTTTTATTGGACTTTCAAAAAAAAAAAAACATGAACAAACAAGAAAAAATTGATTCACTTCAGATATGCAACATATACTCACAATTGCAAGATGAGTTAAAAGAATTAAAAAAATCTTCAAAAACCTATAACCAAGATGCTTGCTATCCACCACATATCTACTTAATATGCCTACACTATTCTGTCTATCCTTTGTTACTTAGAATTCAAATGCTAATAACAATATGTCACTGAAATCCACATTTTAGGTTTCATTCCTATCACATTCCATTAATAATACTGTTCAGTCCTTCTAATCAGTTTCCACAGGTGCACTCCCTATTTTTGCAGAGTGCACAGTCCTCTAGGTCCTGGTAGTGAATAATTAGGTATAAATGACAATAGCATTTGAGTGATCAGGTCTGCCTTTCTCCCTCATGCTGCACTTGTCTTGACCCAAAGTCCTAATACATCTCATGGTCAAGTGAAGATTCTATTGAATATCTCAGCCTATCCTTTTGTTACTTTTCTCCATCATTCCTGTGTCCTTGTACATTCTCAAAACATACGAATCATCCCAATATGCCCAGCTCCAAATCTCCAACACCTCAAAAATGTGAGTCCTCTTTCCAGTGCTACTTTATTAGGTGTATTGTACCACCAATGTAATGATCCACAAAAAGAAGAACATTACTAAACAGACTTTAAAACCTTCGATCCTCAACTGAGGACACAATTAAATTTATTTAATGCTTTTATCCAGTTATACTACAGACTTCTTTTGAAGTAATGACTACATTTTCGAACTATTTGAATAGAAAAGCAATTAACACATCACAGTACCTGACATGTAAGTCAAATATAAAAAACAAGTAATTATAAACCTCACATTAAAATTCAATACTTACATATTTATAAAAAATGTATCTTACGTAGCGAGATACAAAATACAGCAAAACATTTTTTTCCTAGTTTATACATATAATTTAATCTTAATGTTCATGGTCTCATTGAGACCAGGTGACTTATCCATACTTAGCTTCAACTGTCAAGCAGTTTCTCTAACCTCTTCTTAATTATTAAAATTGCCTCCTCTAAGATCAGTTAATACTTGTTTCAAACACTAAAATAAAACTTATCGCAAGAAGAATTATTTTGCAAACGTTTTCATAATTCATTATTATTATTAATGTTCACTGATGCATTTACTTAACTTCCTAGTTGTCATGCCACCATCGAAAGTAGCATGCGTGTCACTCAAAGCAATATAAATATCTCCACTGTTACAAGCATACTGCCCACACATATGTGTAAGTCTAATGAAATGTTTTAAATATATCTATCGATTAATAGATTATATAGCTAGAGAGAAATCTATATCTATATCGATACTATATATAGATAGATATCTATAGATATATACTTTCAAAACTTAAATGACATAATTTATAACCAAGATAAATGCTGCAGTCTAATACTGCGATAATAAAAAACAATAATCAATAAAATCCTGGGGGCTGGTTATTCAAGGTATTTCATTGGAGATAATTTAAATGTACCATTAGACCAACTTGTTTTACCCGGTGTTTATAAAGTAGTATCCTTATATAAAATATGTAGCTTTCTATCTATAAAATCACATTAATCACTTACTATACTAAATACTTCATTATCCTCTCTTAAAATGTTTCATTTATCACAAGCAATATTCTTAATAATGTCACTATCCAATGACATAGCTAACCCAAACCTCGCATACTTTGTAGTATGTCTGGATTATATTTCATCCCTATACCACTTTTCAAAATTTGTGGACATTTCTCAGATCTTTTATTAAGCATTTCAAAAAAATGTTTCCTTTAAATATTGAACTTGATATCCTCTATCACAAAATAACTTAATAGTAGAAGCTAATTCTTCCATAAATAAACTATTATCTGTGATGAACTTGAAGGCTATAACCATCTGCCAGTAGGAATATTTCTCTATATAAAATGAGGGTGATTACTACTACAATGAATATAATTATTAACTATTTTTTCTTTCCTACATAACTTACTGTCAAGCTTTTTCTCATGGATATTAATGGATATTAATGGAAACACTAACATTAAAATACTTCACCTATAGCCCGTATGATGCAACCCTGAACTTACATGCTACCATTCAAAATATTAAGTAACTGATAAAACTAATTTCTAGCACTTCTCCAAATGGTAAAATAATAAAATAAAGACATTTATAAAAAACTATGGGTTCAAATAACATTAACTTAGTCATAATATATTATTTGCACTAAGCCATTACAAAATTAAAAAATGACAGAACAACAGTTGCAGCTATCATAACCCATTTAAGCTGTTTATAATATTTAGAATGAAAACTAAAATAATTATCAGAAGAAGTAGTTCTAATAAAGTAGACAAGGTATTAATGAAAGTAGTTGTCAATATTAACACAATGATTTAAATATAATCTAATACATTTTATGCCTTCATCAATTGGAATACTGGTATATAAAGAAATGACTTCAAGGGTAGACAAATATTTCACTATGTTAGTCAAATTGAAATTTTTTAGCTTTATCTAAAAAAATCATACAAGTTGAAAACATAGCTGGGCACCTTATGAACAATGGGATTTAAAAAACTACCTATACAAATGAAAGTTACTCCTATGCTATGTTTGCTGATCTAAAAATTCTAAAAGGTGAGGGAAATGGCTCTGTATTACTTCATCAAAAGCTAATTCCATCAAATTTCTGTTCATCGAAGAAAACACATCGAACTCTCACTTCAACAAATTATTTACCCAGGAAAAGTAAGGATTTGGCCAGCATTCTAAATGTCACACACAGCACAGTATTTCAAACTAACCCAGGTGAGGGGCTGTACCCCCCCCACACACCATAGCCCCCCAAAGCCCCGTCACACCTCCCCTAACTATATATACCAACTCCAGGATCACACTGCATTGGAGAAAAGGGCAATTTCTGATGATAGCCACCTCCTTCCTTTGACTAGTTAAACAATTTGTTGAAGAGAACATTTGCTGAAGTGAGCGTTCAGTGTATTTTGTTTGATAAACAGATGCTCAATGGAATTATCTTTCGACGAAGTAATATAGAACAGGTAAAACATCTGTATGTACATTGGTATTCTAAATAATATATCTGTTTTCATAAATTCATAAATACAAGTTTCAATATGCTCATGTAGAAACAAATGTGCTAATATATTTTCAATATAACCATATTTCTTAAAAATAGCATATAGTGGAGTCAAACCATATTCTTTATTACCATTTAACATTCTTTTAATGGTATTAATGTAATCATTCTGGTACACAACCACCAATTCTCCACTTTTACCTGCCTTTATAAAACTAAGATCTTTCTTATCACATAATTTTTTGATAGCTCATCTATCATCATAATTAACTCTGTAAGAATTACTCTTTCATTTTCTTAGAAAAAGCTTTAACAATGCCTTTTTCACACAAATCATGAAAAACCCGAAGAGAAAAATTTAATGAAGTGGTAAATGTAGAAGGTTTATAAAATCCCACTCCCATCACATTAACATAATTCTTTCTAGTGCATAATCTTAATTCTATTCACATTTGTGCCAAGTATGCTGTTCTGCTTTGCACAAATGAAAAAACTTTATTCAAAACACTTGATTGTGCAAAAGAAAAATGTTCTTGAGTAAAGTTGAAAAAATTTCAAAATGATTTACTGTCATGAAAAACGTACAAAGGGTTTCCCCTTCCTCACATTCTACCCCATCCACAATCTTTCTCCTGTATCACCATATGGTTGTAGGTAGGGGTCACATTTGTTGTTTTGTATATTTTCCTCCTCCCCCTTCCACATTGTTCTGTACTACTGCATATGCAAGCTCAGTCAATATCATGCAATATTGTCTCTGTGTTTGCGGTAGCTTCTAAAAAAAATATCGGCACATTGTGCTTCAGTTCCTTGCCCTGAAACCATTGACACAGAAGTGAGGGCACGTTTTTGAAAGAGGAGAGGGTAGGCCAGTGCTTTAGAATAAACAGTTAAGTAATGTGTTGATTTATTTCACTTTTTCCTAGTAACAGTTTTGGCCATCCTATCAAACAAAATATAAGTGGCTCATGTTCACTCAAAAATGTGTAAAGTCAAAAATAGCTGTTATGTAATCATCCAAAATGCATATTTCAGTATTAAGTTCTTGTAATATCTTCTCACTGCATTACATTAACATTCTTAACAGCTGAAGCCCAGCTTGTTTGAAAAAAATCTTTTAACTCAGTATAAAATGTGTCCTCTTTAATAACACCATTAGAGAATTTGTTGAACCTTAAAACTATATGGAAAAAATATTGAGCTTAATACACTGTTCTAAATACAAATTATCATAAACTAGGGGTTGATACTTTTAAACTTCTTTCCAAATAAAATCAAATTCATAGTTAAATCTTTGCCAGCAGTATTATTACTAGAATGACAAATTCCCAGTCTGTCATCTTGTTGCACCTGGGCAAAATGATTATCTGGTTTATTAAGAAAAAAAAATTCAGACAATACCCAGAATTGTTTCAAAGATAGAGAGAAGAAAATTACATTCTGGCAAGTATTCCTTACAGGAATTGGAAATAAATACATGTGCATGCCCACTTTCTACATTAGAAGGCAATCGATTTGTGCCAGGTACAGCCATAATATTACTATAATCAAGGTGTAGCTAAGCATACCCACTGTACTCAAGTGAGTACATTTTTTTCTGAGCATCTCTCATAATCTTTATAGTTCAAGCGGCACAGAATGTTTGGAACTGTCTGAACTATTGTATACTATACAATGCTATACAAAATATGCTTTCCTGAGAAGAATGCGTCTCTAAAGTAGCCATTTTATCATTGCAAGTAGCAACAATTGAAAATAGAGTTCACTTCTGACGTGCAGAGGGGCAGTATTTTGAGAGTTGAGTACATTCTTCAAATGATAGATGGTTGGTGGGGGCAACAGCTTAAGGTTTGAATAGAAAATATACATTTCTGGCTACACCTCCTGACTACAATCAGAATGACTACCCAGAAAAAGTTCTTGAGACTGCTTCAAAATGGACAATTTTTGAGATAACATAACAGAAAATTTCAAGCCCTTCAGCACATTATTAATGTTGCTAAAAGCAACATTCAGGTTCTCAGGAACTATATGCAAAGTAATCTCTGATGATCTTTAAAGACTGTCTGCAGTGTTCCCTTGTTCGCATGACACATCAGGAAATCATAAAAAAAATCACATTTCAAAAACTCTTCAAACACTCAGTTTTACTTATGTTCCTAAAACAACATAAAACCACTAAAAAGACTTTGTCCTTGGCCTGGAACACAGATAACTTTTAGTGTTTTTATCCACTAATACTACAGTGTTTTGAGTTTTGTACCACCTCCCCCAACAATAAAGTGCATTCAGATTTTCTTTGCCCATCTTGTGGAAGTTTATGCTGTTGCATGTTTACATTTGGATTTTACAGTTTTTATTTGTTGTCAGCTGTTGCTTGATTTATCCTTTTCTTTCCAGTTCCCAAGTTCTGTTATTGAAAGCTATTAACATAACTGGCAAACAGTGGTGGCCAGTAACTTAAAGGCTACACTTCAAAGTGGGAAAAAAGGTGATCGGCTAGCAGTGTCAGCACTGCAAACATTTTTCTTTTAATTTTGTGAATGCTACTTCTCTATTGCTGTAAAGAAGAATGCAAAATGTCATAGCTCCATTTGGGCCCATGATACATCACAGTTCCTTAGAAAAGTGGATTCCAGATATTTCAGAACAGTGGTTCTTAAACTCTCTGTTACTTTTTTGTAACTTTAAAGCAGAATGTCACATTGCTATACTGCCAAACACACATACACAAACACACATACTCATTCAGACTGGAAATCGAAAGTCCATACACATTGACTATTTTCTAGGCATTTCAAAAAGCACAATATGTGAAATATTCTACTATAAATAGGCATGGAAAGGACTGATCAAAATACAAAAATATGTCTTTAAAATTACAAAACCATATAATAAAAAATCTACAACAAAAAATCTAACACAAAGGTAATTTTTTATAATTATGCTGTCCAGGTTGGATATTATAGGGAAATCAGGAATCTTCCAGGTGGCGAGGAGACACAATGCCATACACAATCCCCAGGTACTCTGTTATATATGGATAGATAGCTATTTATAGATCTAGATATATATTATTTGTTTATACATTGTGAGCCAGGTTATTCCCTGTAGACCAGTGGGCTCTTTTCAGGGAAGCCCTCAGGGGAAATCCATACTGACTAGTGGAAAACTGTCCAGAGTCAGAGAAGGTCTCATACTCTGTTAGGAGGTGATTTTCATACAGCAATGGCAACTGATAGTGCGGCAGGTGACCAGGAGGTTACAACAGGTTGACAGGAGGTGATTATAACTAATTTGCAATTTGGAGGTTTGAGTACACAGCAGTTACTAGAAGTGGTTATATAGAATGCATGTAATTCCTTGGCAAAAATGTTAAGTCAAACATTTTGGATAGATTTGCAAATACTGACAATATGAAGGAGGCTGGTGATTTTACCACAGTTCTTGATCTAACTAATTGGATGTGAGTTTTGTCACCCATACAGGGTTGAACTCGATGTTAAGAAGAGGAAAACCAAATGGCAAAATAATAAAATAAAGACATTTATAAAAAAACTATGGGTTCAAATAACATTAACTTAGGGGGGGTGTAGCTATTATGGCAATACTTGGTAATTCCTCGCAACTAGAAATGATTACAGCTAGCACCTTAAGTCAGCGATTATGTACCACTATAGTGTGAAGCAGAAGAGACATGTAGGAGCTACTTTGCTGCTGCAGAAGACTTGAATTAATGCAAATTTGTTTTAAGACTCACATATCTTTACAAGGGGATCCCCATGGATTGCTATAACATTTGGTATAAAATAATAGGCCCACTTCCTGTGACAGTTCTGCGAGTGTGTGCTCAAGTGTGTTTTAATCTGCAATCCATTTACAATGTTTGCTGACAGAAACAGTTAGCAAAATATAGTGCAAAACCTTAAGAAAAAACATGGATGTTCACCATGGTCAGGGTTTTAGTTATATGACTTACCTCTAAATAGAAAATGTAAGATGCAAATCTGATCCAGAAATATATATATTTAAGAGAAGGACATGAGACCATAGAATTAGTGAAACATTGTGAAGCTGTACACAGTTTGGTGAGAATGAAAGGTATACTGGGATTATAGGCCAGGGACTAGGAAGACAATGAATGTACAGCTGTTTGTAGTAAATAGGTTCATAGGTTCATAGGTAGGTAGTAGGCTATCTGCCCGAGGGCATTTTTAAGCCTAGCCAGAGTATGTCGGCTTTTGCCACCCCATTGATTAATTAACTGAGCCTGTGTCAAGCAGAGCCAATTAAGTGATCCCAGGGGTGTATTTTCTGTTACCCATCCACTCGTCAAGGCTTCTCTTGAAGAGTGTTAGTGAGGGGCTCTGCCTAATATAGTTAGGAATTTTGTTCCTAAGCATGGGGAGTCTCTGTGACAGGAATCTATCCCTCCAGCATGTTCTATTTATTGTTGTAGTGAGGTTTAGCTCACTAGAGTGCGTGGCTCGCAGTGACTTGGATTTCTTTAGGTGAAGCATGTCCATCAATTCTGAGTTGGACATGGCTTTATAAGTCAGGCAGAGATCACCTCTGAGTAAGCGATATGCCACTGAGTACAGCTCGGGCTGCATAGGACATACGTTTGAGGCCAGTAATCCTTTGGTGAGGTGCTTTTGTGGTCTTTCCAACTGTTGGAAGTGTCTTGTGAAGTACATCCCAAATGGGGCATTGTACTCTATGATGGGTCTGATGAGTGACGAGTAGAGGGGCATTATAACCTCTTTATTTCTATATGCAAATCCCTTAATAATTAGGTGGGCCACATAGAAGGACTTCCTAACTACTCTGGAAATATGATTGTCAAAGGAGAGATTACTATCTACCTGGGTCCCCAGATCTCTTATTACCTCTTCTGTATTAAGGGGGCTGCCACCTATGTGGTAATTTGTGAGTGTTTTGTTTTTCCCAAATGGGATGACTATGCATTTTTTGGCATTTAGCTTGAGGCCATGACTTTGACACCAGGTGTCTGTCTCGGTAAGACCTTTTTGAAGGATATCCGTGTCAGCCGGAGAGTCAATTATGGCTCCCAGTTTGCAGTCATCGGCGAACTTGGTTAGCTATAGTCCTCCTGTGTTTGCCTGTACTTCTGAAAAATATATGCCGAACAGTAGGGGTCCCAGAACCGAAACTGACTAGTTTAGAGTTGGACCTGGAGCCCGCTATTCTTATCATGTGAGTTCTGTCTGTAAGCCAGTTGGCAACCCATCTTCTGATGTAGGGGTTTATGTTCAGGTTTTAAATATATATTTAAAACATATTGACAATCAAATTTTTGTACAGAACAGTACGTGTCCTATAATATGCAGGATAATCAAAGTACGCATTTCTTTGTGCTAAAATCGAATTATTTTCTCAAGAGTATGGCTAAATAAGTCATAATAAACCAAATTATAATAAAATATATATCAGGTTTGGAAAGATTGATTATTTTTGGATGGATTACACAAAAAGTAATTAGCAGAAAGGTGATGGTAAAACAAAAAAGAAAGTAGTAAAGTCACAGAGTTGAATCATATGGAGTTTTCTTAGTGTGTCACTGCTCGGCAAAGGGCTGAGGAATGTTGTCCTGTGAGCGCTGTTTTGTTATTAAACCAGTATGCTGTACAGGCCAATGAGGTTGACAATGGTGATGAAAATGAAAGTATAACTTAAGGGGAAACATGTTAAGAAATAAACAAACCAAAAAGAGAGAAATTTTAAATTTAGAGGAGGCAGAGAACATAAACAGTTTTTCTAATAATTAAACAGCTGGATTTATAATGTTTTCAGCTGCAGAACTGCAAAGTGGGCTAAGCAGTTGGGCAGAATATTTACAAATTCCAGGGTATTAGTAAAGTTTCTGATTGTGAACAATACTGTTTAGAGAATTTTTGTAGGGACATTTTCTGGCCGTTTATACCAGATGAATGTTCTGAGGCAGTCACTTTTATTTTACAACAAAACGCTTGCATTTTACATGTAAATATAGTTGAACCAGGAGGAATGTTGGTTGTGGATATAGCAAATGGAAATAACAGATTGGGGATAATTAATGTGAATAACTAAATAACTTTAGCTGAAAGGAAACAACACTATGGGATAACATTCAAATGAGATTATGTACAGAATACACTGTTATATGTCTGTGTGGGTTTAACTATGGTAAAAGGAAACAGAAAATATGGATGTTGAATTTTGTAAGACCTTAATACATAAGACTGGGTTATTTAATGTTTGAGAAAACCTCTATAAGGGCAAGATAGGTAACTGCTTCAATTGCAAAGTGTTGGGGGGGGCATGTTCAGCCAATCTGGAACTCTCTTTAATGCCGGTATTGTATTTTTGATCAAACCTGAATACTGTAGTGCTCCACGTGTGTG
Source organism: Protopterus annectens (assembly GCF_019279795.1). Lineage (NCBI taxonomy): Eukaryota > Metazoa > Chordata > Ceratodontiformes > Protopteridae > Protopterus > Protopterus annectens. Next base: position 587,412,017 of record NC_056726.1, on the reverse strand, counting down.
GTCTAAACTGTAGCAACTGCTTGCTACATTGTAGCAAGTGGTTTGCTGCAGTTTAAAACTGTAGAGTTCTATGTAGGCAGGGTATAAACTTCAGCAACTGTATTCTACACTTGTAGTAAGCAGTATGTTACAGTTTAAAGGAAGAATTTTTTTAAACTAAAACATGAGAGCTATAGAGCTATACTTCAGTTGAAGTACGTTTAGTTCTGAAATACTTGGCTGAGTATTATGGAGAGCTAAAAGAAAGATGGCAAAAGATTATCTTCTTTTAAAAATTTGGGTGTAGTGTTTGCTACAGTTTAAAAGAAGAAATTATTTTTTTAACAAAATGTAGGAAAAGAGGGTTGAGGAGGGCACAAAAATGGGATCTGAACAGCTGGGCCAGAGGTGTGTGTGTGTAGTGCATCTGGCCACCTGGTTGGTGTGCCAGTAGAAGTAACTGCTATTTTTTTTTTTTTTTTTGCTCTTCAATGAAGAGGGGTGGGGGACATGGATCCAACCACAATAAGCTGATTGCTATAATGTAGTGATTGGCTTAATACAGTACAGTGGGCTTTTTTTCTTAGGTCATCGATGGAAAAGCTGGGATGGGTGTGGATCTGTGATATAGGAAAATATTGCGCACCCTGGTTAACCAAAGAGACCAGATCCATACTCAAAACCAGGGACAAGGCTTGGTTGCAGTTCCACTAGAACAAAACCAGCACTACTAAGCAGCTGTTCCTTGAACGTAGAAACAAAGCCAAAAAATCAATTAAAACTGACAAATCCAACTACTACCACAACAACCAAACCAAACATCAAAATAACCCCAAAAAGTTCTAGGCTGCAGTAAACAACCTTCTACAACCAAGCAAAACTACAACACCCACTCCATCAACAGCTAACAGCAGTGAGAATGTAGCCACCCAATTCAATATTTACTTCACAGAATCCATTCAAACCTTCACCAACAACCAAACTACATCCACCCCATCTCCTCTGAACCAAACCAAAACACACCCCCACAAAATAATTCAAACTATTTCAAGCTAACCCCAGTACCCACCAACTATATCAAAAAACTACTAAAAAACTAAAACCAACCACTTTAGCTGCCGATACCCTCCCTGCAGATTTTCTGCAAATTGTCTCGGATGCTATCTCCTACCCAATAACCATACGTATAAATAGATCTCTAACTGAAGCCTATGTCCCCACTATATGGAAGATCTCTCATATTTTGCCTCTCCACAAAGGCAGCAGCTCCTGTGAACTTACTATTGCCCCATCGCCATCCTCTTGCCCCCGTCTAAAATCCTGTAAAGAGTAGTCCACTCCCAACTCATAGAATACCTCTTATCCAGCAATCTCCTATCCCACACACAACATGGCTTTCGCCCTGCACACAGCACCACAACAGCCCTACTATCCTTCACAAACATAGTCAATCAGTACAGAAACAACTCCCAAATTGAATCAGCCATTTTCCTAGACCTGGCAAAGGTCTTTGACATGGGCAACCACACCAAACATATTAATATCCTCACCTCCCATAACCCTAACAACACTGCCATTGCCTGGTTTAAAAGCTACTTAGACTGACAACAAGCTGTCTGATGGCAACATTCCTTCTCACCCCTCCTTCCAGTCTCCATAGGGGTACCGTAAGGCTCAGTCCTTGGAGCCCTACTATTCTCTCTCTTTACTAATCGACTTCACTCTGTCACCCCCCCATGCCAGTGTAATTCAATGTGATGATAACTCTACTCTGATCTGCTCTGCCTCCTCCCTTAATGACCTACAAACCATCACCCAAGACTCATTCCTGCCTGTAGAAATCTGGTTAACCAACTCCCAACTTATATTAAATCCCACTAAAACAAACCTTCTGATTGTGTACCCCATTAGAATGATCTCCTCCACCCCAATCTTCCACATCTTCTCCGAAAACAAAACCACGATCACTCTCAACCCCCATACCAAACTGCTAGGGGTTACAATTGACAATAACCTAAAATTTGATCTCCACATAGATCAAACTATCAAAAAAGTTCACAAAACACTTGGCCTCCTGTATAGAAATAACCAATTTCTAACAAACAGTACTAAAATGACTATTGCCAGGACACACCTACTATCGACACTCCTATATGCATCCTCAATCCTAACAAACCTCTGCAGAACTGACCTTGCCAAGCTTGAAACATGCTACAATAAATTTCCTAACAATGCTTCCTACAAATCACATAATTGCCTGCCACTCAGACAATTTGATTGGCTAGAACTCCCTCTGCTCCTTCAATATAATCAATTAACAATAGGTCATAAAATTCTCCTCCACTCAGAAAAGACCCCAGCCCTCAAAAGTATTATTCAACCCTACTCTGCCTCTAGAGCCCTTGAATCCAACAATAACCTACTTCTTCAAGTCACCAAAGCAAAAACTCAGCAGGTGAAGCTCTCTTCTCCAACTACATTTCCAAACTTTGAAACTGCATCCCAAATTCACTAGTGACCACTCCCATAACCAAACAGTTTAAAAAGCATCTAAAAACCCACCTTGCTAAATCCTGGCTCTGTTCCTGTAACACCCCAGAATAAGCCTCCTTCCCCTTCCCCTAGATCCTGAAATCCCACTTCTTAACCCTTACTGCTTTGCTACCCCACCTTTGCAAACCTAAACTCTTAGTAGACAATCAACCTACACACTAGATTTATATTGTTGGTTCTCCTGAAATTAAGCACACTTTATATTACTACAATCGTACATGATGTATAACATGCTAATCCATATTTTCCTATTGTTTCTAAATATTCATGTACTACAGTGATGTCTTACATTTTTGATGTACTTTAGAATTTCAAGTTATGATTATTTTTAGCACCTTGACACCGTACTATTTATTTTAATGCTTTGTTACTTTTCTCCCTAGGCCTCCACTGAAAAAGGACTCTTGTCCAGCTGGACTTTCCTGGTTAAACAAATGTAAAATAAAATAAAATAAAATAAAATAAAATAAAATAAATAAATAAATAAATAAATATTGCCAGCTCAGCTATCTGGAATTTTGTAAATAATTCTGTATCATTTGTGAATATTGATATGATTTATACAGAACTGTATGTTATATACTGAGCTAAAATGTAACCACAGCACACCCTGATGATTTAGAACAGAAATGCATATAAGCTATATACCTGTGCAAATGTATGTTTTAACAATATAAACCGGAACATACAGAGTTAACTTGCAAAACTTCAAGAAAATAAGTGGAAATTATATTGTTTTATGATTGTGTTATAAAGTTAGTTTCAATGCAGCAAGGAGACTGGATGTCAAGAACTAGGGTGCCTTCTTCATTATTTTGTAAGTGTTTTATTGTTTTATGTCTTCTAGCAAATGTAAACATCTGAAGGCTATGTATTTTCACAAGGAGATGTCAAATGTTACAATCGGGGGTTTAGATTGGGAACTTAAGTCAGGTGACAAAAAGTGATGCCATCCAAGCTAACAAAGCAGCAATATTTGATATTACTTTAAGAACTCTCTCAGAGAGAGACTGTGCATTTTGTATTTTGTCTTGGACCTAGCAAGAACATCCACTCAACATCACCATCTGCACTTGCCTTGCTCTGTAAGTTAGTCCTTAGGGCATAGCAACTATTTTTAGACTCAGATAGGAATATAATAAATATTAGTTTAGATGTTTTCTTTAATTATTTGAGACTGTCCTGTAAAGTTGATTTAAATACTTCCTGTGATTTTGAACTCTGAAGTAACTGTATTGGATTTACTGAGTATTGTTTTCTTCTTTTATTATTTATTATTAAATATATTTAAACCTATCTTTGTGGCTGATATTTGTGATGTATATTTAAGCTCTTAGAGTACTTGCATATCTATTTGGTGACACTGTACAGGCCACTCTTAATACCCTTTCTTGGTTAGATTACCATTCGGATTAATAGTAACATTACACAGCAGGATTGGGCACCCTTTTTAAGGGCATTAAAAGTAGCTGATAAGTAGTGGTTGTTGACAGTGGAAACTACCTTATAGTCTGGTCAGAAGGGAGCATAGCTGATAGACCTGTGCCAGCCTTCCCCAGGTGTGTGTGTGTGTGTGTGTGTGTGTGTGTGTGTGTGTGTGTGTCTGTGTTTGTATATAAATCAAATCTCAAAATGTGTGTGTGTGTGTGTGTGTGTGTGTGTGTGTGTGTGTGTGTGTGTGTGTGTGGCGTGTGTGTGTGTCAGCTACTTGTGCAGGGACATGAAGCACTGGTTGGACAGAAAGGGTACTGGAGGTTTTGGCTTGGCCACTCAGCTGAGATCTGGGGAGCTGGAGGAAGAGAGAGAAACCAGCCCCAGACTGATTGTGATTTCTTTGTGCTCTTAAGGGACATTGCACTTTACTGTGTGTGTACTTGTTATCCTCCCAGTATGCACATCCCCACTGTTGCCAGTGGTGAGGATTGAGGCACCTTGATTACTGGGCCAGTGCAGAGGCATCACAGGCTCTAATAAGCCAGTTGTTATAATGTAGTGTTTTTGTTTTGTTTGCTGTTTGATGGAAGAGATGGGGACATGGATCTAACTGTAATAAGCTGATCACTACAATGTAACAATAAGCTTAGTATAGTAAACCTTTTCTTATTGTTTTCTTTTGTTTTCTTCATTGGAAGAGCTGGGGTGTGTGTGTGGTGAATTTAACTAATAAGCTAAGCACTACACTACAGTGATTGGCTTAATACAGTAAGTTTTATTCTTCAATGGAGGAACTGAGGGGCATGGATCTAACCGTAATAAGCTATCACTGCAATATAGTGATCTGCTAATTGTGACTACAGCACCAGGTGCAGGTTGAGACAGTTACTTTTCTAAAGACTATGGAGGGTTATGGTTTGTTAATACAAACTGGGTGGAATAGTAATGTTGTCTAAAAAAAGGAAGTTTGTCTAAAAAAGGAAGTTAATTCAGAATATTATGTGATACCCCAAATGGTTATTACCTTTACCTTCTACATGCGTGATCCTGCTGATGAACTCACTCATCCTAAATCATGATTCAGATTACCATAGCATTGTTGCTCTACACCTGTTATGCATAATCTAGTCCCATCTTTCACTTTGCTGGTGTGTATTAGCTTTTCTATCCTAACTACTACTACCCATATCCCACTTCTACTTCTTCTGTTTTAACTCTAGTCTTCAGTTCCTTTCCACTTAAGTAACTGCACATATATTTAGTTTGTTAGATCTTCAATGCTTATATTGTTTATCAGATTTTCTATACTTACTCATAAATGCAAACCATTGCTATTTGTTTACTGTATATTGTTTTGTGACATTATGATGTGACTTCAGCTGAGTCTGTAATTGGCCATTGTCTGATTGGTGCTCTATCCTGGTAAACAAATTTTAAAAAATGAAGTGAAAGACACATAAAGGGAAAAGGAAAGATTTGAATGAATATAACAGGTTAACACATGCATATAATCAAGCCATCTTAGAAGACTGAGACTTTAGTTTTATTCTTCATGAGTAAAAGAAGTCTTGTAAGAAGAAAATTAAATGATGGTTATATCAGATCAAGTACTGGAAACAGGTAAGATGCCAGTTATGGTTTCTAGTGTAAAGAAGAAAGTTACATGATAGTTGGTGATATTGTACATATAAATCAGAAAGTGAAATGGGCATCACAATAGAAATTCTGAGTAATTTTGACTTATGCTGATGATGTGCCTTTACATGTGGACAGAGTGGAAAGATTCAACCAAATCATGATGGTGGCACAACATGCATTAATGAAGGTGAAGCTTAGAATCAGTCCAGGTAAAAATATAGGCAATGGAAATCAAGCAATTTTAGGAGTGCTTTTTCATTCCAATATGTTTTCAGTTTTAGGAATAGGGTCTGGGGATGAAACATTTGTTAAAAATCAATGGGAAGACATTCTGGGAAAGATGCGTACTATATACAAAATTGGAAAATGTTTCACAAGACATTCTGGTAAAGATGCAAACTTGATACAGAATTGGAAAATGTTTGCAATATCATTTAATAAACAAGTACATGTTATTAAAAGTTATCATTTTCTATTAGGTATGTATATGGGAAACTTGTGGTTCTTCCAGCAAAGCTAGAAACAGTTATGATGGGGTTATTTTTCTGGAATATGGGATAATAAATTAACCCCTTATAAAGAGATGAATAGCATACCAAGACAAGAAAAACAGTGGACTAAGAATGCTAAATGCAATTCTATATTATTATGCCATGTTTTTAAATACATTTTGAAAGTCACTTGAAGTACGTTTAGTTCTGAAATACTTGGCTGAGTATTATGGAGAGCTAAAAGAAAGATGGCAAAAGATTATCTTATTTTAAAAAATTTTAAAAGAGATACAGAATTAAGCAAATTTTTATAACATTTTCAGAAAATGGGAAATATCATCTTCCTTGTTTTCAACAGAGCCTTTAAACTTCACACAAGTGTTATATAAATATTTATAAGCCATGATGGGAAGTTTTTTTTAAAAAAATCATTTAATAGGCATTCAAAAAAGACTGCATATTTGCCAAAAAAGCATTCATGAAAGACTACCAGATAAGGAAGTATTATCCTGGAGATTCAGAAAGAACCCAGTGCTGGTGGTAAGAGCTGATGGCAAAAAGGACTGTTTACATGATGTGGCAAACTGATTCATAGATATGTTAGCTGCAAAGATATTATTATCAGCTAATTTGCATGCATCTGAATCCCCCTTAACTCTACAAGTGCAAATCAACATTTTCTTGAGTTAGTTAACCCTGGCAGCCCATGCATCACATTGGCAGAGGCACCTTCCCTTGTTCATTTTCCCACACATATGTACACATTCAAATATACTCACACATACAAAACAGCATACTTCTTACCTGTCACTGAGCCAACAGAATGTCCCAAATGTCTTCTTAGTTTTGTGACCCTGCCTCACAAATCACCAATCCTTAAAGGCAATAATGCCAAATATTATAGTTTCATTCATCTCAGTGTTTGTTAAGTGCCAGGTGATGCCAGACTTGTTGCTCCATTAACTTTTAAGTGAGTCCAAGTGATACTGTAAAAATTGTTCTTGTGTGTTGTCTAGTGTTCCTTTTGGCTTTATCCCAAAACATATTCCTACATGGACACCCGTCCCCCATCCCTCTCAACCACCGTTGATGTTACAGGCTACTCCTGCTGTTGCACTGTCCTCATAAAACATGGACCACTACAATCAGTCAATATTTCCAAACATTTAAGTTTTCTTATGAGGTAAAAAAGATATCCTATGACTCTATCTGATGAGTTAGTGTAGCAGGTTACTGTTCGTACTTCATAAAACTAAGGGTGCATGTTTCAAAGCTCCTCCCCATTTCACCTCATTTTTTAAATACATAGTTAAAAGTACACCTGGAGTCCAGTGCTGGCACAGGGTACTAACACACTGTGTGTGTCAATGCAAATTGTATAGGGTTTTAATCTTTTTAAGTGCCTTTAGGGAATACTATGTAGAGTGTTCCTGGTATCACGTGCCCCTACCTATACTGAACAATTTTTTTGTACTGCAAAACTTAATCCTATTAACTTTTAACACCTTTATAGCAGACTATATAGAGTATCCTTGGTGTCTAGTGTTCCTGCTTGCCCCACAATTTTCATGATGTAAAACTTTGGTCTAATAAGTTTTAACACGCCTTCAGGACAAGCTATGTAGAGTATCCTGGTGTATAGTGCTCTCCCTGTGCCATGACTTACATGTTATAAAACATTGGTCTGTTAAGCTTTAACATGCCTTTAACAGGGGTGTAGTGAGAACATTCCATTTTGTACTCACATACTTCTTTTACTGTCTCCCAACCCACCTGGCATTTAAAACAACAGGCACATATTTTAAAATGTTGCCCCCATCACCAGCAGTTACTAAATGTACACATAATTTTTATTGTTTCCATCTTAAACTATTTAAGATATAATTTTTTTTAATTACCAATCTTCTCTGTAAACAAGTTATCTACCTGCTGTTAGAGGCATTACTTTAGATAACTGTATACAAATATAGTATTTGATGCAAATAAAAAAAATATACTCTATAGAGTACAAAGAGTATACCTAGCTACACCCTTGGCCTTTAGGGCACACTATAGAGAATATCCCTGGTATCCACTGTCCCCACAGCCCCGTGTCTTTCATGCATCAAAATGTTGGCCAATTAGTTGTTTATTGCCTTTAATTCATGATATGAAGACTTATCCATAGTGTCTAGTGTTTCCCCTAGCCCATTGTTGCAGGATCTGCTTGTTAGTCTAGGGGAATACAGAGGTAAGACAACCCCACTACATGCACGCATATTCACATGCACACACACACACACACACACACACACACACACACACACACACACACACACACACACACACACACACACACAGACGCACACACACGCACACACACATACACACACACACACACACACACACACACACACACACACACACACACACACACACACACACACACACACACACACACACACACACACACACTCACATACACAATCATACACCATATATAACTCATGCACTCAAAGATGCAGTCACACACATTGAAATATGCACACACCACAACACTATATATATATATATATATATATATATATATATATATATATATATATATATATATATATATAAAAGTTATCATCTGTGACTGCACTGTCATGGAGAGAAGAGGACAGTCCTGCCTCCATAGATTCCCCTCCTAGTTTGATAGCATACTACATGAAAACCTATGGATACATGATTGATGGGACTCTCAAGATGAGTTAAAATATCTATCTCTTAATGACTTTCCACTTGAAATTATATACTGCTCTCTAACCATATTTTTAGGTCAAAATCAGATAAGTATCTCTTTAAACTATTTTGTTTTAATAAATCAGATAAGCACCTATTTATACTAAATAGAACAACGTTTTTTGCAAGCTACGTATTCAATAATGCCACATCTAGAAAGATTCCTTTTGGTCTATTGTTCTGTTATACGAAACCGTTTTCAATTATTACCACTAACTAATTCAGCCTTTCCATTTTTTTCCCTTCTTAAAATAAATAAGTTATAAAGTAAACTATGTTATCAAAGTGTTTTAAATTCCTAATATGTTAAACTAGCATAGACTTCTCTGCACATATCTGTACAACTAATATACTTACGACATGTTCATAACCAATCACATGTAAGCAGACATAATTATAATAGAGTTATAGGTTTGGAGGGTGGCCAAATGATAAATTGTTTGCCTTACAAACACAAGGTGCAGGGTTTGAGTCTCATAAGGGATAATTGGCTAGGCTTACAATGGCTCACAAGGGCAGTTTGTGAACTATGAACCAGAATAAACATTATAATTAGAATACTTCACCTCCCTGCAGCTGTATATCAAATTATCAATATCTAACTATGCAGACAGGTTTTAATCTATGAGCTTTCAGACAGGTTTTCACTGTATTTCAGGACAGTAATGCATAGCTATTTTAGAATTTTGTGTTATTAAAGCAGTATATATGGTGAATGACAGCACCACATAAAGCCATTGAGTAATTCAGTCCAAAATAATATTACAACACACTTTTTTCTCTTAAGTCATTAAAGCATTGCCAAAAAAAGCAGGATCAAATGCTGGACAGAAGCAATGAATACACATTTCAAGAACAGAAACACAACTCCTACATTAAGTTTTGTAACATTTCTGCAAAACCTATTCCTTTCTTGCATCACTGTGTTGTATTAGTCTCCCTAAAGGGAAAACCCATAAATCATATGAAGTTCTTTGTCAAACTCTCAGTTCTGTTTCTAAAAGACAAGTACAATGTATTCTTATTTTGCTTGCTCCCATAAGCTGCATTTTTTTTGTTCTGACTCAATAGCATGTTTTATGTGGCACCTGTTTCGCAAGAGGAATGCACTATTCTCATGTGCAATTTGCAGCAGATCAAAGAGCTTCCCAGGAACTAATGAGGCACAGTGTATGTGCCTTATTTGTATAAGTAGCCCTACCTAAGATCTGTGTTGGGAGTGAGATGCTCATAGAGGGGAACATCACAACTCTGAAAAATTAAGTGAAATTTTAATGAAAGATAGAAAATATTGTAACTCATCATAAAACATTTAATGTATTATTGTAGAAAGGTTTCAGCCTGATTCCAACCCAAATGTCTTAGGGGTGGTACCATCTAAACCCCTGCTAACTCCAAGAATGTTGTGCATTGGAGTAAGCTGAATACTTTGAGAGGCTGCAATCTTAGACTTAATTGACTTTTTCCTCTCTTCACATGGACATTTTTGCTGTTCAGAAGACCATAGCATTGTCACAGATGAGCATCTGAGTAAGGACTAGCATATACTTTTGTTACAATCTGTGACAATGAGAGGTATTGCCAGCTATGCCAGGAGACGTAGGGTAGTGGATGTGTAACACATGCCAGCATAGTTAGCTGGAGTTTTGTAAAGAATTATATGTCATTTCTATATCAAACTGATTTGTACAGGTGCATGTGTTGAAAATATATTTCTAAAGCTGCTTGTGTTAAAAAAATGTAACAACAGTGGGTCCTGCTGGACAAAAAAAAAAAGGAATACACCTGTATGTCAGACTGAATTATAACTGTTGAAATTGATATTGTAACAGAGGATACTGGAAGAGAAGAGTTTAAGCTCAGCCCCAGCTAACTTTTAGAAAAATATCCTGAAATTAAATTATTTAATTTAGGCCATAAAGACTGCATCTCACAGGTCTCAATGCAGCCAGAGACAAAATGTCTGTACTAGGAAGCCTTTTGTATTGTTCTTGGGGGTGCAGTAATTGCTATTCTGGAAGGGGGAAGTGCTGAAATGGTTTTATGGCTTCCAGATATTATAGTGCATCTTAGCAAAACTCAATATGTGTGTATTGTAACACATATGTGCAAGATTCTGGTTCAGTTTCTAGTAAGGGGGGGTAGTATGGGAGCCAGAAGTCAGATGTCCAGATGTATGTGATGTCATTCTGTAATCCAGCACAAAAAAAAAATTATCTTTTAATGTTAGATTAGAATGAAGTCTCGGAGCATTCTGTTTCTGGAACCTGACAAAGAAGGAAGACCCCTCACCTACTGCATCTTGCCTTGCTTTAGTAAGTAACAAGGGAATAGTAATTCTTTAGATGAGTCAGGGAAATATAGGAAGATCAATTAAGTACTTTTTTTCTGTCTGTATGAATCTATTCATCTATGTTATTTTAATATTTCCTGTGATTTAAACTCTGGTGTTCATTGTAAATAGATGTTTAGTATTTTTATGTTATTTTATTATTTATTATTAAATATATTTAAACTTTTCATTGTGGTGGTCTTTTAGAGAATATTTTAACCTTTGAGAATACTTAGATTTATTTGGTGACACTGTGGTCACGCCTGAAAGCATGGCTGTTTGGTCAACATTACTATTTGTATTAGTATTAATTTCACTTAGTATAATTTGGGTACCCTTGTAAGACACTTAAAGTAGCTGGCTTTGGAGTGTCTGGTAGCAGTAACTACCTTATAGTCTGGGCAGAAGGGGCATAGCTAGTAAAGCTGTGCTAGCTTCTCCCATGTGTGTGTGTGTGTGTGTGTGTGTGTGTGTGTGTGTGTGTGTGTGTGTGTGTGTGTGTGTGTGTGAAAATGAAGTTTCATAGAGAGTGTGTGTGTGTGTCTGTGTGTCTGTGTGTGTGTGTTTGTGTGTGTGTGTGTGTGTGTGTGTGTGTGTGTGTGTGTGTGTGTGTGTGTGTGTGTGTGTCACTTGGAGCAGGGAAGCAGAGCACTTGTTTCACAGAAACAGTGGTAGAGAACTTGGCTTAGACACTCAGGTGAGGACTGAACTCTAAAGCTGTGCAAGTAGGGAGTTTTATTGGAGCCCTGGAGAGAAAGAGAGAGAGAGAGAGAGAGAGAGAGAGGTAAATCCAAATCTTAGAGTGAGTGTGTTTCCTGTGTGCTAGATGCAAAGAGCTACATTTGGAAATACTGTGTGTATCTACTTTTGTTCCAAGTGAACATCCCTCTCCAGTGTCAGTGGTGAGGATTCAGGCTCCTTGATTACTGGCCCAGGGGAGATGTCACACAACCTATTAAGAATCAGTCTCTTTCTTAATTAATTCTTAATACTGAAAATAAAGAAGTACTGCACAAGTCATTGCATTACCTTATTGACAAAGCATTATCATATCAGTTTCATGCATCTCAAATTTTCAAATGGAGCATTATAGATTATTGATTATGACCAAATTACTGTAGACTCAAAAAAGAAAAACAATTAACTAGCCATGGCTACATCTTCAAAAGCACAATGGATATACACTACAATAAATCAATGCTAGAAAAAAACATGAATCCAAAGATGACAGTAAAAAAAGAAGCTATTTATTTTTTTTTACTTTATGTCCTCACTTTATTGCTTTCAACTCCCAACACTGTTATCTGTGATATGATCAGTTCATCATTCAACTCCATTTTGTGTTGATTTTTGTACAAACTAATTCGCATAACAGATGCTATCTCATATGATATATCTATATCTACATCAGCCTCTCTCTCTGTCTATGTATATATATATATATATATATATATATATATATATATATATATATATATATATATACATGTACCGTGGATATAAAAAGTTTACACACCCCTGTTAAAATGCCAAGTTTTTGTTATATAAAAAAATCTTTTGATTTCATTACAACATTCAGACTTCTTGGGTACACACCTGCCATCAATTAAAGAGACTCTGATTAACCCTAAATAAAGGTCAGCTGTCCTCGTAGGATTTTCCTGACATTTACTCAGTTTCCTGCTACAGCAAAAGCCATGGTTCACAGAGAGCTTACAAACCATCAAAGGGATCTCACTGTTGAGAGGTATCAGTCAGGAGATGGACTATGGGTTAGAGTTGCAAGACAGAAGCCTTTTCTTACACAGAAATACATCCAGGCCTGGCTAAAATTTGCAAAACAATACATCAAGTCTCCCAAAAGCATGTGGGAAAATGTGTTATGGTCTGATGAGATCAAGGTTGAACTTTTTGGCTACAATTCCAAAAGGTACATTTGGCACAAAATCAATATTTCACATCACCGAAAGAGCACAATCCCTATGGTGAAGCATGGTGGTGGCAGTTTCATGCTTTGGGGTTGATTTTCTTCAGCTGGAACTGGGGCTTTAGTCAAGGGGGAGGGAATTATAAACAGTTCCAAATACCAATCACTTCTGGCCCAAAACCTTCAGGTGTCTGCTAGAAAGCTGAAGATGAAGAGGAATTTCACCTCTCAACATGACAATGACCACAAGCATACATCCAAATCAACAAAAGAATGGCTTCAACAGAAGAAAATTAAGTTTTGGAATGGCCAGTCAGAGCCCACACCTAAATCTAATAGAAAATATGTGGGGTGACCTGAAGACGGCTGTGCACAAGAGATGCCCTCACAATCTGACAGATTTGGTGCGCTTTTGCAAGGAAGAGTGGGCAAATATTGCCAAGTCAAGATGTGCAATGTTGACAGACTCCTACCCAAGAAGACCGAATGCTGTAACTGAATCAAAAGGTGCTTCAGCAAAGTATTAGTTTAAGGGAGTGCACACACAACAAAGTGCTAGTTTAAGGGTGTGCACACTTATGCAACAGCATATTGTACATGTTTTATTTTTTTATATTTTTCCCCTAACAGATTTGTTTGTTTTTCAATTGAATTGTACAGGTTATAGGTCACATTAAAGGTGGGAAAAGTTTTGAAATGATTTATTGTGGTCTCATTCTTTATAGCACAAAAATCTGGCATTTTAACAGGAGTGTGTCTCTTTTCTTTCAGCTGTTCCCGTTAGGGATCGCCACAGTGGATCATCTGTTTCTATTTCTTCCTGTCTTTAACAGGAGTGTGTAAACTTTTAATATCCACTGTATATATATGTGTGTGTGTGTGTATATCTATATATATATATATATATATATATATATATATATATATATATATATATACATATATATATATATATATATATATATACATATATATATATATATATATATATATGACCAAAACCTAAACGGCCAGGCATACTTATGAGAAAGTGTTTTTCACCGAAGAAGTACTTTTGCATAAGTATGCCTGTTGCCGAGTCTGTACTACAGTGCGGGTAAGGGAAATTTCCCTTTTCCCCACTGTAGTGCAGTCTTGGAGGGGGAATATTAAAGTAGGGGGGTGGGGGACGCAGCCCCCCACATGGAGGGTGCAGGGGGGTGAAGCCCTCCAGCTAAAATGTAAATGTAGTGTTTTATTTTTTTTGTAACACGCTTTAACTAAAGCACTTTTTCGATAAAAGCACTTTCGTTAAAGTGTGTTCGGTTATTATGGATTCGAATGTTTGCTCACTCGAGCAAATGTCCTAGATCCATATATATATATATATATATATATATATATATATATATATATATATATATATATATATATATATATATATATATATATATATATATATATATATAGACACAGACATATAGATTTTATTATATACAATATTGATCCACCTGAGAAAGCTGAAAGCTGAGAACACTGGCAATGAAATACCTAACACCAGAACACCGACAATGCAGAAATCCGACAATTCACAATCCCGACAAACCATAACCCCAACAAAACACAACACCAGCATATACAGACATCTGTAGTCACTCTGGAATGAAAACACAGCAACTAACTAAAAACAAAAGAAAATGAACTTACTTTCACAAAGCTAGCAGGGGGGCTATGCCCATGTGCACCCTCCGTGGAGGCTCCGCCCATCACACCCCTGTAACTTTAATATACCAACTCCAAGATCGCACTACAGTACAGAAATGCTTGTTGGTGTTTTGCGTGTTGGGTTTCCATTTGTTGGCTATTTCAACTATCGTCCTTCTGGTTTCGTTCATCTCATTGTGAGTCTTCTGGGTTTGGCCTTATCAGGTAGACCCATATATATATATATATATATATATATATATATATATATATATATTTTTTTTTTATAAATGCGTGTATGTGTGTGTGTGTGTGTGTGTGTGTGTGTGTGTGTGTGTGTGTATGTCTGTGTGTGTGTGTGTGTGTGTGTGTGTAGATGTGTGTGTAAATTATTAATCTGATGTTCCTTATAAGCTTGCCCCTT
This sequence comes from Protopterus annectens, assembly GCF_019279795.1. Taxonomy (NCBI): domain Eukaryota; kingdom Metazoa; phylum Chordata; order Ceratodontiformes; family Protopteridae; genus Protopterus; species Protopterus annectens. The sequence goes on along the minus strand of NC_056726.1, from coordinate 587,396,793 downwards.
TCCATTTAAATAGGTTCAGTGTTTCTATGCAAGCTGCACACCAAAAAAGTGAGAATAAACAGGCTTAATTTAAAGCACAGGCAGACTAACTGCAATGTTACATCCACTGAGTTGCACTAATGTGAATTATGGAACATTATACTGACATCATTCTGGATACATAGCAATTGTGCTGGGACAGAGGACCATTCGGCATTATTGTTTATGTACATTGGTGACCCTGAAGATTCAATCAGTTCAAGACCCATAGGTTAGATAGTAGTAAAGTAGTTGCATTGAGAATAGAACACATGCCTAAAACATCAAGCTTATTCAGAACTCATTATGGTGTGCATACATTTACACTCCATATTATTTAAGCACTTATTAATTTTCTTGCAGTTTTGTGCTGATAGTGACTTACTTATTCTCTAGTGGAATCCAGATAAAAATGAAGACACACATTGTAGACCAATATGTGTGTGCAGCTTTAAGAAGCTTTCTAGGAGCTTGCACAAGTGTATAAATACTGAGCACATGCGAGCCTGGCTGCCATTTTGTTGTAAGCTGTTGAGATGCAAGCATGCACATCTGTGTAGTCTGTCAGTTAATCAGTTAATTTATATTTTGTAATGCTGCTACCCACCCTGATGTGTTTCTGTGTAATAAAGTATATAAACAAACTACCCCACCTGTTTGTCATCTATACTAGAGAGGGACGAGAGACGCACATGTCCTTTATTTATTTGTTTATTTTTCCCATCCTGCTACCTGCTGTCCTCTCGCACTTGTTGGCCAATATAGGTACCCAAATTGCTTCTTATGCTCTCCATTTACATATGAGTGCTAAAACTCACAAGCTATAAGGGCTGTCCTCATTAGCTTGGTAAGTCAAGTCAATTTCTCCATTCATGGCTCTATTCCCCTGCAGGCCTCCACTTCCATTGGTTAAATAACCAGCAGTCTAGTAGTTTTATCCCCCAGGCTAGCCATTCTGAAACCTCTTCCTCCCAACTCCCCCACAGTCCAAGTCACTAACCAAACTCAGGTCACATGGGTCATAGTCAGGGATTTATCCCTCTGTTCCACAGAGCTGACTGATAATTTATTTATTTTAGAAAGAAACATGAGCATAGTATGGAGATTTCAACTTTAGATCAAGGGCCTTCATAGATAAAAACTGATATAGTCAAACTGACACACTAGAGAGGAAATGATGATGAAGCAAAATGTTTCAGAATAAATATAATTACCGTACTGTTGCAGTTAGCAGAGAAGTTTAAGGCTTTGATGTGTTAAAGAGCTTTCTTTCTCTTTAATAACATTAGAACTTCTTCAGAAACAAATATAATTACAAAACCACCCAGATAAATACAAACATCATTTAATAATGTGACATTCTTAGCCAATGAACAGTCACAATACCCACGTTTGAAAAAATAATAACCTCTTAAAGAAACGTAAAAAGTACGTAAAAACACACATAATATCTATCTATCTATCTATCTATATATATATATATATATATATATATATATATATATATATATAATGTACTTATATAAAAATACAGCTTATAAAACAATGAAAAAGAAAAAGAAAAAAGAAAAACTAATGCAACCAAGTGCAGAGATAATATTATAATCCAAAAAAACATTTAATATTAATTGTCTCATTGAGACCTGGTGTCTGATCAGCTATCAAGAAAATCTGCCACTTGTTTTCATGATATTTAACAAGGTCTTATAGTCACCACTAAAAGGATCTGAATTAACTGTATCAAGAACAAATAATGAAAATTTCTTAAAATTGTTGCACTCTGCAGCATGTCTGGTCAAAGCATTTGTCATATCCTTATTTTTATAGTCAAAACTTGTTTGTATATTCTTCTGCTGAAAGATCTAATAGTCTTACCTATGTAGAAACTGTTACAGGAATAACAAAGTGCAACATAAACCACAAAAGTAGTGTTACAACTAAAACAGTCTTTAGCCCATATGACCTTTTGGACATGTTTGAGCTCCACATAAGCAGAATTGACAAAAACCTACATTGCCTACAGTTTCAACAGGAAAACATCCCTGATGGCATATGTCCATCCTGCAAATAATCATTTATGTCCTTTTCTGGGATAATTTTAATGCTAACAGTTTTTTTGTATGTAACAAGTGGTTTGTTACCTAAAACTCTAAGCAAATCAGGGTTCACCATTAAAACTTTCCAATTATTGACAGTGATGTGCCTAAGTAAGCTCATTTCATTAGAAATGGGAATTGGAAAAGCCAACCTATTAATGTCAGAACCCCTGTTGGAAATTATATCAAACCTTCCCTGCACTGTCAAAATGGGACGTGCCATACTGCCCTGCAAAGCTGACACTTCACTAACAATCATGTCAGGCCAATTGTAATCATATCCTCCTTGAATAAAAAAATTAATTAGCTTGACCAGTTCCAAGATGAAAATGGAGTGGTCACTTGTCAAACGACTCAGATGTATAAACTGACAATTGACCACCCCTCTTGTTTGGGATGCAAACTATCTTTGTGTAAATACATATTCACAAAATTGGATTTCCTAAAGATTTTACTTAAAAAAATACACTTGCCAAAGTCAAAATCCAAATGAACACCCAGAAAATCAATAGATTTTCCAACCCCCCAACAGTAAACCTCAAGAAATTGTTTGTATCATTTAAATCACTAACAAAGGATGAAAAAGTTTCATAATCACCCTTCCATAACAAAAAAAATCTATATATCATCTGTAGAACAATATATTCTTAACCAAGGAGTGCTGAACAAGATTTTTTAACTCCCACATGGCCATAACTAAATTGGCAAATGTTGGCATAACTCGTGATCCCATGGCAAACACTTAGACATTCTTTTAAAAATTCAAGCCCCACTTCCAGGTCAATGCTAGTACACAGAGAAATTACATTAAGAAATGCAAAAACAAAAGATGTTCCAGAAACATTGAGACTGCCAAGCAATTCCAGTAAGTGCCAGAATTCACGGAAATAGAACCCAGTGCTTTAGATGACAGGATTCAAAATCTCATCCATCCAAATGGAGATGGGTTTCATCTTCAAAAAAGTTGCAGATACAATTGGACTAAAGGGGTATTTTCTCTGTTCTTGTGTACTTTTGGAATAACAAAAAGCATATCCAACTTCAGATACTCAACTTGCAAGTGTCTGTAAGTGGAATGACTTATACTGCCCTGGCAAAACAAATCAAATAAAAAAGAATCCACTCTTGAAAAACATCTTGTGATGTACTCAGACGTAACACACTTATAACATTTCTCATCTCTCAATAAGTCAAAAATTGCTCTGCTATAATCATTTGACTTCATGATGACTTTGTTTGACTTTATCAGCTTTCATAACCCATAAATTATTATTGAAGCCAATCTATGTAAAACATTCTTTTCATCAATGGAAAGATTAGTCAATTATGTCAGGTCTATATTACAACATCGAACTCACATGAGTCTGAATGTTGTAATATCGAACCCAAATGTTCGAAATATGAAAATAGCGAAGCCACGGCACTCTGATATTTTTCCCAGGGAAAAAAAATCGGTGGGCTGTTTATGGGGCTTTGCTATTTCCTCCACTGTGGTGTGATCTCAAAGTTGGTATATTTTTAGTAGGGGGTTTGTGGGAGGGCGAAGCCCCCCACATTAGTTTAAGTTTAAAGTGTAAGTTTTTTTTTTTTTCCCCCTGAGGAAAAAAAACACTGTTCTGTGTTTTCGTACTTCTTGGGTTTCGAACTTCATGGTTCAATATTACATTGTTTGAACTCTTGTGAGTTTGATGATGTAATATAGACCCAGCTTTGTCATACTACAACACATGCTTCTGAATTGATTCTCACATAAACCACTAAACACTTGTAAAGTAGAACATAATGAGGGATTTTAAGTGTTTCTCCCTCTAAACCCCTCAACTGGTTGGTCATTGACAGATATCCCATCAAAGATGTATTCTAAATTTAACTTTCTTAAATACAACTTAATGTCAATAATCAACCTGGTGATGTCGACTTTGTTGGACGAGATAAAGGAAAAAACATGTTTAAATAGAGAAACAGTGTCCTCAGTGAGGGTTTTACCACTTAAATTCAAAATGTCAATCTGGAAATATAATTCTTCTTGTGATTCTTTCCTCAGCCCTTGTTTTTGTTCTGGACATTGTTGGATCACTTCAGAGTCTTTTTGTTCCCTGAATTGTCTACTAAAAAGGTCCAGAACTGTTAACAGTAGAAGAAGCCAAACTGAAGGAAGTAGATGGCACAATCGGTCCAACTGTTGCATTGACATGATTACCTGGCCTGTTAGTGCCTGGACCACCATGGCAGGTACAGGCAAGCAAAAACTGAGGGTAATGCTACTCAATGCTAGAAGTCTAAATCTCAAAATGCACTCACTTGATGCACTCCTTAAAATGTAGAACATCGATATCTGTGCAGTGACTGAGACCTGGTTCAAGGATCTAGAGAGCACCCCTGCATTACCAGGCTATAACTCATACCACACTTTTTGGCCATCTAACCTGGAACAGAACAACAAAGGCAGAGGTGTGTCCATATTCATTAAGGATATCCACACCTCCAGGCTAGCTGTGCAGCATAAAGCATCTGAGGTTATCCAAGTGCAACTAACTCTGAGCAAAACTGCAATCCAAATTGCAGCTTGCTACAGATCCCCCACCATGCCCCAGGATTCCCACTCTTCTTTTCTTGATATACTGGAAAATATTAGGGTTCAACCAAACACCCTAATAATGAGTGATTTCAACTAACCCACCATTAACTGGGAAAACTCATGTACCATCTCCTTCACTCAACACTTTCTGGAATTCATAAATTCCAATGACCTGGATCAACTTATCCACACCCCCACCAGGGACAATAATATCCTAGACCTAGTCATTACCAACATGAGTGACTGGTGTTCTACACCAGAAGTGAACTCTTCGTTGGTCAGATCCGACCATAACCTAATCACCCTAGATATCCGCATCCCGCCCCCACCCACCATTAAGGAAACCATGGTAAAAAAATTTCTCCAAAGCCAACTTCATGCTTCTTAAGACAGAAGTGGCAAACTTCATGACACCCATGCAGATGGACAATACAGTTAAGACTGCTGAATCCTACACAAATGCACTCTATAAGCACTTACATGAGTACATGGATTGTGCTATCCCAAACAGAACCAAGACGCTATCCTCCAAAAAAAGGAAGCCAATCTGGTGGTCCCCTGCCGTAAACAAATTCTACAACAGGAGGAAGAAACTGTTGCAAAAGAGAGTAAAATCCCATGAGTGGAGGAGCTCCCTGGTCAGCCTCAGTAAGAAGCTGAGATCCCTTATAAGATCCCCCAAAGCTAGCTGTGAAAACAAAATCATCACTGATTCTAAGGACAACCACAAAGCATTCTATAGCTATGTCAAGAATCTCAATGGCAACACCCAGATCTGCTCTGAGTTACAGCACAACGGCATGAAAATTACAGAACCAACTGATATTTCCAACATCCTGGCAGATAGGTTCAGTGCTAACTTTACCCCACTCTCACCCCCCTAAAGTGCCCATATCTATACAGGAAGAATGCAGAGTCCCTGTAATCAAATCTATGCAGGTAAAAGCTGCACTCTCTAAAAGCAAAAGCACAGCATCCATGGGATCGGACAACATCCCAGGCTGTGTTTTACATGAACTTCAGAACAAACTGGTTCCCCACCTAAGCACCATGTTCAATCATAGTCTCACGTCAGGCTTTTTGCCCATGAATGGCGCACAGCAACAGTTATCTCACTCCACAAAGGGGGAGCTACCACTGATCCTGGGAACTATTGCCCTATTAGCCTGATGAGCCTGGTCTGCAAGTCCATGGAAAGTATCATCATGAAACACATAAACAAAGACATTGGTAACCTCCAAACTCTGGACCCCACACAGTTCGGGTTTGTGAAAGGCAGATCATGCCTTCTGAACCCGATTGACTTCTTTGAGGCAGCCACCAAAGCCGTACACGTGGGTAAGGTGGTTCACATAGCCTATCTTGACCTCGCCAAGGCTTTCAACACCATCCCCCATTCTGGAATTATAGCTAAACTCACTAAACTAGGTATAAATCCCTACATCACAAGATGGGTTGCTAACTGGCTCACTGGCAGAACCCACACTGTAAAAGTTGCAGACTCCAAATCTGACATCAAACCAGTGACAAATGGAGTACCACAGGGTTCAGTCCTGGGACCTCTCCTGTTTGGTATCTACTTCTCTGAAGTTCAAGCTAACACAGAGGGCCTCTGGCTAATGAAGTTCGCAGATGACTGCAAACTAGGAGCCGTAGACGAGTCCCCAAATGATGTGGACATCCTACAGAAGTGAGTCACTGAGACAGATGCCTGGTATCAGAGGCATGGCCTCAAGCTCAATGCCAAAAAGTGCATTGTCATCCCCATTTGGTAAAATCTCTGTACCCATGAACTACCACATAAACGTCAGTCTACTTAATGCTGAATGTGTGAAAAGAGACCTTAGGACCCAGGTGGACAGTAGTCTCTCTTTTGATAATCACATTGCCACAGTAGTCTGGAAATCTTTCTATGTGGCACACCTCATCACAAAAGGGTTCTCATCCAGGAAAAAAAAGGTCATTGTTCCCCTCTACTCGGCACTCATTAGACCCATTATAGAGTACAATGACCCTTTTGGAATGTACCTCAGAAGACATCTGCAGCAGCTGGAAAGGCCACAGAAGTACCTCACAAACAGGATTACCAGCCTCAAACAGATGCCCTACACTGACCATCTCAAAAAACTCCAGCTTTACTCTGTATCATATTGCCTACTCCAAGGATATCTCTGCCTAACATATAAAGCTATGTTATACCCAGAGCTGTTGAACATGCTACACCTAAAGAAATCCAAATCCCACCGAGCTACATGCTCTAGGGACCTAAACCTTGTCACCACAATAAACAGGACATGCTGGAGGGATAGATTCCTGTCCCAGAGACTTCCTATACTCTGGAACAAGCTACCTATCTATGTCAAGCAAAGTTCCTCATTAGCACTCTTCAAGAAAAATCTTGATGAGTGGATGGGAAATAGGAAATACACCCCGGGGAGCACTTCTGTGGCTCTGCTCGACAGGGGCACAGGAAATTAACTTTCTTGGGTGGCGTAAGCCAGGGAACCTTGTTGGCTAGGCTTACTTAGGCCCTTGGGCCAATAGCCTAGTACCTACCTATGAACCTATGAACCAACTTCTGGTGCAACAGTGTTACTAACCCTCACATTATTGTCAGCAACATGTTCTGTCTGTTCAATTGTGACCTCGGCCTCTCCATGCAAAGTTGTAATAGAATATGCAGAGTTGTTGGTATAAAAAACAAGATCTCCCTTTAATTTACCATGCTTTCTTGAAATAATGGTGGCCTTATGTATATCAACCTTGGCTGAAATGTCAGAATAAAGTGTCACCAATGACAGAAAACTGATGGATGCTTTAATCTTTGCTTCCAAACCTTCCATTTCAACTCTAAGAGCAGCCAGTTCACCTTTGTAGTGTTGAATTAATACATTCATAACTGACAGACCTGTATTGTTAAAAAGTTCCACTAACTGCCAATAAAGAATGTCACCATGCTTAATGCAATTGGGGAACTTATACACTCTTACTCCATGTGGTACACACCCGCATTTAATATTCTCTTCCAAATAAGCCACTTCTAACTCTAAGGCAACAGTTTTTAGGGAAAGTCATTCAAGTTTAAAAATATGAAGTGGGGTGGCAGGAACTTTATACACCAGGGATACTTTTCATATCATGCCATAAAGGCACTTCAAAAGAAAATAGAACAATATTTTGTAGCATGAAAGATGTGAGTGGAGGAAACATTAGACACCAGGGATAGTCTTTTATATTACCTGAAGTCTTAAAAAAGTTAAAGCATCCTGTACCCTTGGCATATATCCATTTCCTTCACAGAGTGTTAGTCCTCTGCACCATCACATTTTGAATATTGCACACTTTCTATAGAAAGCAGCTTAACAAGTCAGAGCCTTAACCATCTCTGGTTTGTGAATGCATATTTTTTACTGCTACAAGTATGAAACTTTAATTATTCACTGACTGCAAGATTCCATGAGTTACAAGGGACAGGGCCTATATAAAAGGCAACATCAGAGTATTCTGTAAAATCAGGGAAAGTTTAAAAATATTACTTGGACTCACTTAAAATATGAATGCATCAATGGTTCTAGCACATCAATGCACTTTACTGGGCATTAAAAAGAATGAAACTTTAATGTTAGGCATTATTGACTGACTGTAAGAATCCATGACTTATGAGGTTAAGAACAAAAATAAGTAGAGACGTTGGGGATGTTCTTTCAGCTCACAGAGAGGTAAGGGTTATGTCAGAGAGTGTGTGTGTGTGTGTGTGTGTGTGTGTGTGTGTGTGTGTGTGTGTGTGTGTGTGTGTGTGTGTGTGTGTGTGTGTGTGTGCATGTCTGACTGTGTGTGGGAGAGTAGATGATGGGGAGTGCCTGTGCCAAAGAGATGCATGGGCCACCATCGATGACTACCACAGGAAAGTACTGATGAACACTAGTGGTAGTTTTGGGCAATTCAGAATCATGCAAATTAGGTTATAATTAAGTCTTTCCTGTAGCTATCATATCTGTGAATCTCATTTCTTTGCATTGTGGAAACAGTCCCTTTTGGCCACAACTGTTACTGATGGTGGTGTGGTTCTTCTTCAAATCCCAAGGCAAGTGTCTTTATCACTAGCTGCACCCGAAAAAATGTACTACTATATAAAGTTCTGCCATTTGTCATTGCTTTTCACACAGTGCACAACTTCAGACCAGATAATGGTCACATGGGGTCCTAGGTAAGCCCACCTCCTTCTAGCCATTCCAGTGTCCCATTACTTCTCTCTTTCTCTCTCTCTCTCCCCCCAGTTACCATAGACACTATTCAGACCTGTCAGTGCGCACACTATTTTCTTCTTTACTTTTACAATGTTTACAGAGATTTAGATTTAATTTAAACCTTTTATTTCAAATTTTATAGTACAAAAACAAATGATCATTTACTAAACAAAAAGAGTCTAACATCGAAAATAGACTTGGCATGAGCAACAGTAAACTTGTCTTCCCTGGAAACTCACATTCATTGAAAATGCATTTGGCCAGTGCTAGATTAATTCTACCTTGGGCCCCAGACTGTTTTCAAACAATGGGCTAACTACACACATTTTCATGACCAGGCATAAATGCATGTTTGCTTTGATTTACCTTTTTGATTGTTTCAAGTTATACTTAATGTCTAATACAGCAACATTTGTTAGAGTGTATTTTAAATTTGTAGTTTTTAACATTTTTTTCCCAGTAAGCAGTGAAACAATGTATGAACTAATAAATATCAAAAGTACTCATTTCAGAACACAAAAGGCCAATAAAACTGCTGTCATCATAATCCACCAATATCCATACTAAACAATTAGGGACACTTTATCAACTTATCACACATCACATGTCTGATAGTGATAAACATAGCCACTGTAAAGTATTCAGATTTGCTTTACACAAATGCACACTAGTCCTACAAATACTGAGTAATTACTTTTTAACCTCACCAGTTCAGCAGGATCAGTTACTTTTTTACACAGATATCCCCAAGCCCAGCAATTATGGCTGCACTGTTGTCCATCATTTTCAGATGTCTGTGTCAAACAATTAATAACAATAATAATAATTGCAAAGCCATATATTTCAAATGTGTTTCACACAAACACACAGTAGCCAAAGTATCCTAATTAATACACACACACACACACACACACACACACACACACACACACACACACACACACACACACACACACACACACTCACACACACACACACGCACACCACATGCACACTAGTGCTGCATAGCCAGATGATAAGAGTGTGAAAAACTGAAAGGCTGCCAACCCAGCTAGATAAAATTTAGTGGATAATGCTATGTCATCGTAAATACTAATAAAATCCACAGGCTGTTTCGCAAATGTAAAGAAAACTGTGTTAAATGTTGAACTTCAAAAATGTAACCACACTGCACTCTACTGGAAGAAAGCTGATAAAGTAAAGCATTTTATGACTGATCTCAAAGCTCGGAGGCTGAATATCTGGACTAAGGAATTCCTTCTATTGTTTTGAGACCAGAGTTAATTGCTAGATTTTACATGTATAATGTCTTTTATTGCTCTGAGTTCCTGGCAGTTGCAAGATCAAAGATATGTTAAACTCTGAGTTTCTGTTAGCCTGGGAACCAGAGAAGAATGATGTAATCTAAAATGAGTCAGCAGTGATGTATTAGCAATTTAACAGATCTCAGAGAGAAAGAGAGCATTTTGAATTTTGTCTGAAGAACATCCATTTACCAGCACTTGCTTTGCTCTGTATGTAAGTAGGATCTTAGACTTTAGTGTCTCTCTCTTAGAAATAGATAGAAAATAGTAAGATTAGTCTAGCTGATTTCTATATTTATGTTAGACTATTCTACAGTATTATTTTAAGCATATTCCTGTGATCACTGAACTCTTGACATGAGAAGAATTGTTGTGTTGAATTGAGAAGATTTGTTTTGTGCTTTTCTTCTTCTTCTTTTGGCTTTTCCCGGTTAGGGGTCACCACAGTGAATCATCTGTCTGCTCATGATTGGCAGTGGAGTTTTACAGTGTTGAATTGCCAGCCCGGTGCCCAACCTTTAACATAAGGCACACACACGCACATACTCACACCTAGGGCCAATTTAGAGTGTCCAATCCACCTACTGCATGTCTTTGGGATGTGGAAGGAAATTGGAGCTCCCGTAGGAAACCCATGTGACCACAGGGAGGACATGCAGACTCCACACAGAAGGCACCCTAGCCAAGAATCAAACTGGAAAACCTCTTGCTGTGAAGCGGCAACGCTAACAATTGCACCACCGTGGCTGCCCTGTCTTGTGCTTTTATTATTTATTAAATATTTTTAAACCTTTCAACTGTTGCTGTTTTGTGTAGAGATAATTTAAGCTCTAGAGTACATTCCATGTATATAGTGATACTGTACAAAGCCACTCCAATAAGCCTTAAAAGTTCTGGTCACACTTACTAATTGGATAATAATATTGCACAGTAAAATTGGACACCCTTTGGGAAGAGCCTTATTGGTAGCTGATAAATAGGGGTTCTGGTGGCAGTGGATTAGTACATTATAGCTTGGAAGGGGCACAGCTAGTGAACCTGTGCCAGCCTTCCCCAGGAGTGTCTGTGTGGCTGTATATAAATCATACTTCAAAGTGTGCATGTGTGTGTGTGTGTGTGTGTGTGTGTGTGTGTGTGTGTGTGTGTGTGTGTGTGTGTGTGTGTGTGTGTGAGCTACTTGGGCAGGGATATGAAGCACTGGTTTGACAGAGGGAGTGCTGGTAGGACTTGGCTTGGAACCCTGGCTAAGTAATCTACTCTATAGCTGTGCCAGTGGGAATTCTTATTGGGGATCTGGAGAGAAAGGAAGAAACAGCCCCAGACTGAATGCAATCTCTGTGTGCTCTTAAGGGAAATTGTACTTTACTGTGTGCATACTTGTTATCCTTCCAATGTGCACTCCCATCACTGGTGTTAGTGGTGAGGATTTAGGGTCCTTGATTACTCAGCCAGTGCACAGGTGAGACATATCAACTGGTTGGCAGTGGTGGGATATCCACACCACCATATTAATTGTTTGGCACATAATTGGCTTGTAGTGGTGTGAATAGTGAATTCCTGAAGCACTGTCTACAGTGATCACTGAAGATGTTTTTGTACTCTAAATCAGCCATGCAGTAAATATTCAGAGTTCGGTTTACAATTGTTTTACTTCTTTTGTTAGCTTAGTTAGTCAGGAAGAGCAGGCAAGCATGTCAGCAGAGGAGTATGGCAAGCTGACAAGGAGCCACTTGGCTGAGATGTGCCAGGCTAAAGGACTGGTGCATGGAAACCTGACTAAGGCAGACATGATTGCAGCATTGGTCAGAGCTGCATCAGAAAACAGCAATCAGGAGGATGATCAGACTGGCCATGGAGATGTACAACACTCAGAGAATGGACAGCTCAACCTTTCTGCAGAGGACTTAAAAATCCATCTGGAGCTAAAGAGACTTGAGTTTGAGGCCAGGCATTTGGAAACAGAAGCAGCAGAGAGACTGAGACATCTGCAGGCTGAGGAGAATGAGAAAGTGCTATGCCTGGAAGCTGAGGAGAAGGAGAGGAAGAGGCAGCATGAAAAGGAGAAGCTGACTCTTCACCAGAGTCATGGAGGTAAGGGGTAAGGGAGTAACTGGACCCCAGAAGCACAAAAGGTCAGTAAATTTCTTCAACAGTTTACAGAGGGGATAATTTTGATAGTTTCATTCATATGTTTGAGAGGATATGTAAACAGTATGATGTTGACCAAAGGCTCTGGGTACGGTTCCTGACCCCCTTACTCCATGGTAAAGCTGTAACTGTGTGGTCTAAACTTTCTGATCATTATTTTTTTTATTATACTGCTGTTAAGAATTGTTTGTTAGAATTTTTTTAAGCCAACACCTGAAACTTATAGGAAAATGTTTCATGAGCATAGACGCAAGGCAGATGAAAGTGTATGTGAGTATGTTGCTGAACCGAGCACTTATTTTCATAGGTGGGTGAGTGTATGTCAGGTCACCACTTTTGAAGGGCTGGCAGACCTTTTGGTGAGGGAACAAGCCCTTAACACTTTGCCTGAGGACATGAGGATCTGGTTAGCTGATAGACAATGTGCTACTTCAGATGAGCTGGGGAAGAAGGGAGACCTATACCTAGCAAGCAGGTCATCACTGCACAGGAAAAGGATACCCAGTGCATAAAGGAACCCATGGTGGGCAGCACAGGCTGCCCCAACAGAATCTGCCAATAGCAGGGGAAGCCACTAGTCCAGGTAGATGTCCAGGACCTAGGGTTAAATGTTTTGAATGCAACCAGTGGGGCCATGTGGCATATAGATGTCCACAGAGGCAAGGTGAGGAACAAAAGGTGAGGGAGCCAGTAAGTGGGAAGGACAAAATGCTAACAGTAGGTTGTCTTGAGACAACAAGGGTACCAAACTACCACCAGAGGTTATTTATTTAACACCTGTTAACTGGGAAAGTCCTTCTTGGAACATGCCAATTTTCAGTAGAGGCCTGGGGAGAAACACTCCAAATGCATATCTTTGTAATATGGGAGGAAACTGGAGCACCTGGAGGAAACCCACAAAAATGCAGGGAGGATAAGCAGACTCCACACAGAAGGCACACAGCCAAAAATTGAACTGGAGAACATCTTGTTGTGAGGTGACAATGCTACCGCTGCACCACTGCATAGTTATATCCTATCATAGTGAATGGCAAAGAGGCCATTGCTAAGGGAGACACAGCCACTGATATAACCATGTGAAGCCTGCAATGGTTACAGAGGAGCACTACTTGCCTATGCAGTCTACTCCAGTCAGAGCTTTAGGAGGGACCTTATTCCAAATAACTTTGGCTAGAGTTCACCTTGACTGTGTGGGTGGAAAAGGAAGCCAGCAAGTAGATGTGCTTGAGAATATCCCTGGAGATGTCCTGATAGGGAATGATTTTGATAAGGCAGTACCATATGCTCATGCAGTTACATGCAGTCAGGAGACAAGCATGTGGGTCTGGTAACCTGGGGGAGACCCAGACAGACCACACACTTGCAGCCAGGACTGGTGAGGTGGTTACTTCAGGGAGGGAGCTACACTGTAGCAGTGAGACTGAAGGTGAGCTACAGCTGCTTGTGGGTATTGATGGTCCCTTGGACAAAGTGACTGCAAGGGCAGTGGTGAGTAGTAGTACCTAGGCTGATAGTGAGGCACCATTGTCAGAGGATGCCAGCCTTCCTGTGGAAGGGGAGCTGGGAAGGGTTACACAGAGAGAGTTGAGACAGGCTCAGCTCTCAGACCCTACATTACAAGGACTGAGGCAGATAGCTAGTGAGGCACCTGATTCTCAATGGAAGGGGGAACCTGTATACTGGGACAAAGGGTTACTGTATAGAGAGTAGACCCCTGAGGGAGGGCTAGAAGGTGAGAGGATATAGCAGTTGGTAGTGCCTAGAGCCTACCATCTGGCACTTCTAGACATAGCAAAATACAAAAATCTGCAATAAATCAGTAGATAAAACACAGTTCGTAGAGAAAAAACACCTTTATAAAAACAGCAAACAGCAAAGCTTTTGGGTATGACCCTTTCTCAATGCTACTGATTAGCATTGAGAAAGGGTCATACCCAAAAGCTTTGCTGTTTGCTGTTCTATAAAGGTGTTTTTTCTCTACGAACTTCTAGCCATAGGCCATGATATTCCCTTGCCAGGTAATATGGGCATAAAACATATAAAGATATGTATTGTGCAGAACTTCTATTGGCCTGAAATATACAGAGATGTAACAGGGTACTGCAGGACCTGTGAGCAGAGCTAAAAGATAAGCAAGGCAAGAGACAAGTTGAATGCGCCTTTGATGCCTTTGCCTGTGATTGAGGAGCCATTTCAGAGGGTACCTGTGAATATTGTGGGGCCTATGAGTACCCCACTTTCCACAGGGAAAAAGTATATCCTAGTGGTAGTAGATTATGCTTCAAGATAGCCTGAGGCAGTGGCTTTGTCCTCCACTGAGTCAGAAAAGGTGGCAAATACTTTGTTAGAGATTTTCAGCAGGATAAGTTTTCCAAAAGAAATACTGACTGACAGAGGTGCTAATTTCTTGTCAGACCTGCTGGCTTGTCTGTGGAAGTACTGTGGAGTGAAGCACCTAAAGACCACCCCCTACCATCCCCACACTAATGGTCTTGTTGAGAGGTTAAACTCTACAATCAAGTCCATACAACAGGCATTTGTAGACCAGTTTAAGAGGGAGTGGGACAAATATTTGCCCCATCTGTTGTTTTCTTACAGACAGGTTCCCCGGGAATCCACAGGTTTTTCACCTTTTTTTGTTGCTGTATGGGCATATGGTAAGGGGACCTCTAGATTTAATTTGTGATGAGTGGGAAAGTGAGTGTGAATCTCACTAGGAGTCTGTTTTGGCATAGGTCCTAAACCTCAGGACAAGACTCAGGGAAATCATGGGCTTCCCCCAGGAAAACCTGGCAGTTGCCCAACAACAGAAAATGGTCTGGTATGACAGGAATGCTGGACCAAGAGAGTATGCTCTAGGGCAGCAGGTAATTGTTCTCATTCCTGTCAAACACAAAAAGCTGAAAGCACCCTGGCAGGGACTCTACAAGGTGGTAAGAAAGGTAAGTGATGTTAACTACATGGTAGAACTGCTAGGCAGGAGGCAGGAGCACAAATTGTACCATGTTAACATGATGAAACCTTACCATGCTAGGGAGGCCCTTGTGCTGAGTATTTGCAGTAGACTGCAGGAGGAGTCTGAGGGAGATCTGGTGATTGATCTCCTCAATGAGGCTCAGACTGACACCTCAGTGAAAGAGGTAGCAATGTCCCAGCAGCTCTCTCCTACCCCGATAAGAGTAATCTGAGCAATATTACAGGAGTTTGGGGACATGTTCACTGGGAAACCATGATGCATCTACTTGGTGCAGCACCAGGTGGATACAGGAGCCCAAAGGCCTATTAGGCAGGCCCCTTATAGGGTGCCTGAGAGAGTCAAACAGACTCTGAGGGAGGAGATACAGGAGATGTTGGAACTACTGGTAATTCATGAGTCTAACAGTTCCTGGGCCTCCCCAGTGGTGCTGGTGCCAAAGAAGGATGGCAGCACCAGGTTCTGTTTGGACTACAGGAAATTAAATAGTTACACAGAGTCAGATACTTACCTCATGCCTAGGACAGTTGAAGCCCTAGAGCAGCTGGGTGGAGCTAAGTTTCTTACCACCATTGATCTTACCAATGGTTACTAGCAGCTGCTCTTGACTCCCAGTGCTAGAGAGAGATCAGCCTTTGTGACTCTTTTTGGCTTGCATGAGTTCACAAAGATGCCCTTTGGGATGAAAAATGCCCCAGAGACTTTTCAGAGACTGGTAGATCATATCCTAGCAGGAACAGGAGGGTTTGCCCTTGCTCACCTAGATGATATTGCCATCTACAGCCATTCCTGGCAAGAGCACCTTCAACATGTCAGGTAGGTACTGGGCAGAATACAGAGGGCAGGTCTGACCATTAAGCCAAGCAAATGTCAGGTGGGTATGGCAGAGGTCTCCTACCTGGGACATAGAGTGGGGAGTGGTAAGATCAGGCCAGAACCTGCCAAAGTGAAAGTCATTCAGGCATGGCCTGCACCTGTTACCAAAAAGCAGGTGAGGGCATTATTAGGGAGAGCAAGGTACTACAGAAATTTGTCCCCAATTATGGTACCATAGCTGCTCCCCTCACAGACCTGAGAAGGAGAAACTGGCCAGATAAGGTAGCATGGACCACATCATGTGAGCAGGCATTCCAGAAGCTTAATGAAGCTTTGGGAGGACACCCTGAATTAGCCAGTCTAGATTACAGCAAATAATTTGTTGTGAAGCTGGATGCTTCAAACCATTGTGTGGGGGCTCTACTTAGCCAGAGTTCTTCAGAGGGAAAGGAGCACCCAGTGGTTTATCTCAGTTGTAGGCATCAACCCATGGAGGAATGCTATGCAGCTCTAGAAAAGGAAGGCTTAGCCATAGTGTGGGCACTGCAGAAAATTCAGCCTTATCTGTATGGAAGGAAATTCACTGTAGTTACAGATCACAATCCCCTAACATGGTTACACCAAGCCAGCCAGCAAAATGCCAAGTTGCTAAGATGGAGCCTAGGGTTGCACTTCAAAAATATAACCACGGTGCAGTCTGCTGGAAGAAAGCTGATAAAGTAAAGCATTTTATGACTGTTTGATCTCAAAGGTCAGAAGACAGAATGCCTGGACTAAGGAATCCCTTCTACTGTTTTGGGACCAGAGTTAATTGCTAGATTTTACAGGTATAATGTCTTTTATTGCTGTGAGTTCCTGGCGGCTGCAAGATCAAAAATATGTTAAACTCTGAGTTTCTGTTGGCCGGGAAACCACAGAAGAATGATGTAATCTAAAATGAGTCAACTGTGATGTATTACCAATTTAAGAGATCTCAGAGAGAAAGAGAGAGAACATTTTGGATTTTGTCTGAAGAACATCCACTCACCAGCATTTGCTTTGCTCTGTATGTAAGTAGGATCTTAGACTTTAGTGTCTCTCTTAGAAATAGAAAATAGTAAGTTTAGTCTAGCTGTTTTTTTATATTTATGTCAGACTATTCTACAGTATTATTTTTAGCATTTTCCTGTGATCTCTGAACTCTTGACTAGCACTATGTTGAATTGAGGAGATTTGTCATGTGCTTTTATTATTTATTATTAAATATTTTTAGACCTTTCAACTGTGGCTGTTTTGCGTACAGATAATTTAAGCTCTAGAGTACATTGCATGTATACACTGATACTGTAGTATCAGTGTATACATGCAATGTACTCTAGAGCTTAAATTATCTGTACGCAAAACAGCCACAGTTGAAAAGTCTAAAAATATTTAATAATAAATAATAAAAGCACATGACAAATCTCCTCAATTCAACATAGTGCTAGTCAAGAGTTCAGAGATCACAGGAAAATGCTAAAAATAATACTGTAGAATAGCCACTCCAATAAGCTTTAAAAGTTCTGGTCACACCTACTAATTGGATAATAATATTGCACAGTGAAATTGGACACCCTTTGGGAAGTGCCTTATTGGAAGCTCATAAAGAAGGGTTCTGGTGGCAGTGGATTACTACCTGATAGCCTGGAAAGAAGGGGCACAACTAGTGAACCTGTGCCAGCCTTCCCCAGGAGTGTCTGTGTGGTTGTATATAAATCATACCTCAAGTGTGTGTGTGTGTGTGTGTGTGTGTGTGTGTGTGTGTGTGTGTGTGTGTGTGTGTGTGTGTGTGTGTGTGTGTGTGTCAGCTACTTGGGCAGGGACATGCACTGGTTGGACAGAGGAAGTGCTGGGAGGACTTGGCTTGGAATCTTGGCTAAGGACTCCACTCTATAGCTGTGCCAGTGGGGAGTTTTATTGGGGATCTGGAGAGAAAGGAAGAAACCAGCCCCAGACTGACTGCAATCTCTGTGTGCTCTTAAGGGAAATTGTACTTTACTGTGTGTATACTTGCTATCCTTCCCAATGTGCATGCCCATCACTGGTGTTAGTGGTGAGGATTGAGGCTCCTTGATTACTGAGCCAGTGCATGCATGTCACAAAGAGCATAAGGTACTTCCATCCACAAAGAGCACCCTACCCACACCAGCAGTTATAACCACTTTGTTGACTATGTAAACCCCTTATTATTATTATATACAGATTAATACATGTACTTTATTGGTAGAGTTGGATGAACTACATGAGATGGTATAAAGATCTCTAGCATCATACCATAAGATCCAGTCATGTGCAGCACCATTTAAAAAGAAGAGTATTTATGACAGCATAAAAAATACTAACCACCTGATAATATACACAAAGTTGATATGCACAATTTCTGCAGAAGTAAAGGTCATCCGAATAATTCTACATTAAACAGAAGTATTACTAATGCAGAGGTTGCTGCTGGCAAGCAACTTTGCATTTTAGTGCTTCACATACAAATGCAGTACCATATTGCATTAAAAATGGTGTGCTGGTGATATTGCCATAACATTTGCTGAACTAGATAAGCTATGAAATACAGACTATCTGTCAAACAGCAAAAACATGTTCATGGTTAATAAGCATGCAAGTATGGAGGCTATTAAGGAGCCTAGATTAAATTCCCAATTTCTCCAAAGCACTGTCTTGTTAAGTGACTTGCTCAATGTCACTCGGTAGGTAAATGAAGGTAGAAAGATTCAAACCCCACAGCCTTGCCACAGGCAGCAGATCATTAACAGTCAGTGAGTTAGTCCTCGGAGCTAACTACCAGAATAATAGCATTTTACTAAGTGCAGAAATCCCTTGGAATCAGATCTTGTATTGAAAACTGTATCACAATAAAATGCAACAATGTCAATTCTGATCATCCCTCCAAGTAATGCAGACTATCTTATATGACAACCCATTTGCAGTTGCTGGTGGCTGTAAAGAAGGTACTGTAAAACTATATGATTAAATGCAACATGTTTAGACTACTAAACTGCAACAAGTTTAGACTGTATTACACTATCTATGCTTATTAATGAATAAATGTATTCTTAAGTGTAATGAAAACAAAACAATTAAAGACAATATAAGTACTACAGCAGCTTCTATTCGATAACCCACAAGTCATACAAAAATCAGGTATAATAATATGTACAGCATATTGTTTGGGGGGGACTTACATGCTTGCAGAATACCTATCTCTCTTGTTTGATTTCCTTGTGTATTTTCTGTCATCAAGAATAGTTATTCCCTCTGACATCACTTAGTACAGGTCTGACCTACATGAATAATGACTAATATTGCTGTTTTGTTGCAGTATATATCCCTAGAGACTACAGAGCTTGATTATGGACAAATGGGACACTATGCAGCAAAATGAATCATGCATGTTCCAACCTTACCAATATCCCATTACTTGACTGTCTCCCCAGTTACCATAAATACTGTTCAGACCTGTCAGAGTGGATATATTATTTTTTATTTACTTTTACAATCATTACATACATTTGAATTTCATTTTAAACTTATTTCAGATTTTACAGAAAAAAATCACTGACAGCCACTTTCTAAATAAAACAAAACTATGCCCCATTGAAAACAGGCAATATGAGGAACAATAAACATTTCTGCCCTTGAAAGTCACATTTAGTGAAAATGCAACTGATAACCTTATTAAAATTCAAGACACGTATCGGGATTTATAATCAAATAGCATATAACAAAGTCTGACGTAATGTCTATGTGAAGGGTGCAGGAATTCAAAAGACAGATGACAACAGCCTGAGACAACCCACTAAACACAATTGTCCCTTTTTAGGAGCAGCCCAGGAGTACTGTCTGGGAAAGTAGTCACATAGAAGACAAATGAATGCTGAGGGACTCAAACCATGTACTATGGAAAGAAGCTCTTTAACATCCCATAGCCTTATTCATGTTCACTAAGTACTAGGCAACCTCTTCTGGCCCAAACGCAGTGCATTTCATACCTGTGTGCCTGCAAAAAAACAAGTTAAATTAAAAATGTATTCAGGATTAAAATATTAACATTAAACACAAAGACTTAATGCTGTCCACTTTATTCATAGGTAAGTAATAAGCACCCTGTCAACACTCAACAGAACAAGGAAACCAAGAATTACATCCAAAGAGCAAGACTTGTATGATGATGTTCCTGTTTACTACATTTAATTTCCTTCCTTTAAATTATAAATACTCTGGTGCAGTGGTAATTACTAGATGTTGTTAAAGGGACCATTGAAGGACCTAGACCAAATTTCTAGTTGTCCCAAAACACTCCCCCAGATTCTCTATGCCTTGCATGGCATACAGGATCAGTGCAGGAGCCCTAGCTGGCAATATGTCTGCCGTGCGATCCAGGAACAGCCTGCAAGGGCATGCATGAACGCTCCTGCACTAGTCCTGCATGGACTAAGCTCAAGTATGCAAATCACCCCATTTGCAGGAGAAATCCATGCAAATGAGGTGAATTTGTGATCCAGGAAGCTTGCAACTGGCCGTGCAGGACTAGTGCAATCTGCAAAAATGTACTCGGTTAGTAACTGAGGACATTTCCACAAAATCCAAAACGGAGCTGTGACAGCTCCACATAAAGGCTGCATATCATCTAGGAAGCATGCCATTGAACAAGTATAAGGCCATTGCCATTACAAACAGCCAAAAAAAAAATCTACTTTTATTTTTTTTTTTAGCTGATCTCGGCTGCTTAAGTGTGGGGCAGCGGCGCGCAAACGAGATCTGGGGGGAAAATAGCAAAATAAACCTAAATTAAGCATTCTAACTAAACTCAGTATTCTGCCATGTAAGTCAATGGCAGGCAGAAGACAACATGGCCAGTGAGTAGTGGTTGCTAAGGGGGGAGGCTCAGTGTGAGACATGTAACTATGCATTAGCAGGCAATCCTATGCAAATGAGGGGAATGATACTGAATCCCAGTTTTCCCCAGCATGCTAGTCAGGTCCCAACAGTGTAAGAGTAGGAATAGCTTGGTGCAATCCTAGGAGTTAGGTGACATCATGGGGTGTGTGTCAGGCATATTGTAAGTGGATTGGAGCCCTGTGGCTCGGGTTTGCTCCTAGCTTAGCACAGCTAAGCAAGGGGGTGTGTCTGAATCTGCCTTGCACTATTTACATTGTCTACGCGGGTATGTGCGCCGTGCACCGGGTTTTAAAGGAAGAAAAATAAAGTTAAACCGGGAAATAGCAGCACTGTTCACATTTGAGCACTCTGTTTGCATGGCGTGCCCCTGGGCTTAAACAGGAAGGAGATGGGAAGGGAAAACAGCAGTAGGAAGGCAAATAAGGAGAACTAACATAGCTGGCAGGTAAAATGTATCAGAATCAGCCAATTACACAGGTAGCAGACCAGCCCAGCCCAGAACACTACTATAAACTATGCAAACACCTTCCCCTCTGGATTTTCCTACACTCTACACTACAGGTGTAAACAAGTGGGGAACTTTTAATACATACAACAGCAAAATGATAGGGGCTGCGATAGCTATGATAAAACAACTTGTAGAAGAGTCTGAGGTTGGTGAGGATGTGAATGCTGTCAACCAACCCACAGTAAGGAGAAGGAGAAGAGTGTACAGACCCAGGGTAACCTACCAGGGGCTACATGAGCTGGAGATAGTGGAGCGCTATAGGGAGGACAGAGACTTCCTACAGCAAATTGTTGAGCTGTGCCAACCATGCCTCACACACAGAACTAACAGAGGGGAACCCATCCCAGTGGATACCAAGGTATATGTAGGCCTAAGAATATTAGCTACAGGTACCTTCCAAAGGCCAACTGGGGATATGATGGGGATCTTACAGGCATCAGTATCCAGGGTACTCCACCAGTTGCTGGATGCCATATCAGCACATGGTGAGCATGTATATTTCGCCAACATCCATGACGCCTTGACCAGCAATATGCAACTGTTCCACCAAATAGCAGAATACCTTGAGGTAGTGTGTGCTATAGACTGCACACACATATGCATCAAAGCACCACCCGGTGAGTGGGGTAGGGTCTACATCAACCGCAAGGGCTTCTCCTCCATCAACTGCCAGGTCATGTGTGATGCCCAGGGCATAATAATGAATGTGTGTGCTGGCTGCCCTGGAAGCTATCACGATTCCCACATCTGGCATCTGATGCAGCTGTACCAGAGATTTGCCAATGGGGACATCCGTGACGGTCACCTACTGGGGGATGCTGGATATGCACTGGAGCTGTGGCTGATGATACCCATCAGAAATGCACACACACATGAACAAGAATTCTATAATGAGGCACATGCACAGACCCAAATTATAGTAGAGCGTGTGTTTGGGATGCTCAAGTCATGGTTCTGGTGCCTGGACACATCCAGTGGAGCCTTGCAATACTCACCAGCTACATGTACCCAAATTATCCTCGTTTGTGCCATGCTACACAATATGATCCTGTTGAAACAACTGCAGCAGGAACAGTATGGGACAGGGCCACACAGCCCCCCACCATTGCCAAGGCCTGCAAGGGCACAGAGTGACATGGAGGAGGAACAACCCGAGCCTGCCCCAGTAGGCAGAAGGAGGTGTGCCCAGTATGCCCTGGCCTTGGCAAAGAGGCAACACATAGCACATACACTGACACAGGAGGGACTCAGGGAATAACACCTCTCTCTGACTCTCACATACAGTAGAAGGGATGCCAAACATTACACTACCTGTGCTCAACCATGTGTAGGGAGTGTACCATGTGCATCTGACATAGGCAGCCCTGCAGCACCACCTTCAATACTGGGACACCCACAAGGTAAGTTACTGACACATGTCAGTCAGGAGGGTTCACATACCTAGCAGCAGTCACAGCCAGCAGGACAGGTGTAGACAAACACAAACAAAGGCTGTGCTATGGCCTCTGAATGATGCATATGGGTAACCTCCTCCCCAGGCCTACACAGACAGACTACAGCAGGCCAGGCAGTGGGACATCAGTTCTGAAGGGTAGGAAGTCAGAAACTAATATGTAGGTGAATCAAAGCTATGATCTGCAGTACACTGGTATGCCTCGAGTCAACATGATAGGTAAGAATACAGAATGAAATGGAGTACCCGACATACCAGTACAGTCATAGCAAATGTGTACAAGTGTCAGGTGTGCCCCCCATCCTACATAGTAATGTAATAACAGTCAGGTGTGCCCCCCTCCCAATCCTGTGTGGAAATGTAGAAATAGTCAGGTGTGCTCCTCTCATCCTATGTAGAAATGTAGTAACAGTCAATGCCAAATCATCAACAGATACCCTGCAGAAACAGTATGCTACCTGTAGGTGTACAACACAAAGGTCAGCAATGCAGTACAAACTACCTGGACTCATTCCACACAGTCAATACAGATGGGCATACTGGGCATGCTCACACACTTAGGGGAATGAAGGCAATGCCAGTCAACAGCATACTGAAAGGTCATACTGGGCATGCTCACACACTTAAACATGAAGGGCATGTCTGCAAACACCAGTGGACCAGACAAACATGGCAGTCACAGATGTTAGTGCAGACACTCCTCAGTATGCACCACACATGCTTTGCATACACAGTGGATAGGAATACAGACATATATCTAAGGACAACACAGTATAATAAGCCAAAGGTGGAAGGACATAGATGTGTGGAAGAGGGTGACAGTGACAAGAAGCCATCCAGGCCTGTCCCACCCAACCCACAGCCAAAGGGCCACAACCACATGATGTTCAGATGTCACTCACTGTAGATACTAGCCACCAGTATCCGTCAGCAATACAGGCTTTGTGGTGCATGTGCTAGCAGTGCAACATGACTGTACAAGGAAGTAGTCATCCAGCAGCTGTATACATGTACCTGTGGTATATGACCCTGTGTGTGCCCGCATGTGGTGTGTCAACCACTAGATGAATGGGCTATGGCCCATGGCCACACACTACCCTCCCTATAGTCCTACTATGACAAGCCTGCTGAGGTCATCCACCTAGAAATACACCTTTGGGAGATTTGTAGCCCAGTAATCTCCGTAGCACAGCCTATAACTGCGTACTGGTTTAGTGTGATAAATTAGTTAGGTAGGAGTTCTAATCCCGGTTAGGTAGGAGTTCTAATCTCAGACTTGGCAAGTGTCTGTCTGACACTGTCTTTGTAGAGAGCAATGCTTTTTAGGGTAGTCACACTCCCTACAATTTGGGAATGTTGTAGCCCAGTAATCTCAGTAGCATGTCCAATAACTGCGTACTGCTGCAGGGTGATAAATTAGTTAGGTAGGAGTTCTAATCACAGACTTGGCAATTGTGTGTGTGTGTGTGTGTGTGTGTGTGTGTCTGTGTGTGTGTGTGTGTGTGTGTGTGTGTGTGTGTGTGTGTGTGTGTGTGTGTGTGTGTGTGTGTGTGTGTGTGTCTATGTGTCTGTCTGTGTGGAGAGCAATACTTTTAGGTAGTCACAAACAATTCAAATGATGTACTTTGGCATGGCTGCTGATGTCATCCACCTAGAAATATACCCTAGGAAGGTTGAAGCCCAGTAATCACTGTAGCACGCCCTATAACTGCATACGGCTGTAGTGCGATAGAATAGTTAGGAAGGAGTTCTAATCCTAGACTTGGCAAGTGTGTATGTGTTTGTGCATGTGTGTGTAGAGAGCAATGCATTTTAGGCTACTCACACTCACTACAATTCAAATGCCCTACTTTGGCAATCCTGCTGATGTCATTCATTGTGAAATACACCTTTGGAGAAGGGGCATTCCAGTAATCTCTGTGGTGTGTCCTATAACAGCATAATGTTGTAGTGTGATATAGACATCTTGTAGGGGTTCTAGCCCCACACATGACAGGTGTGGATGTTTTGTGTGTGTGTCTATGTTTGTGTAGGGAGCAATGCATTTTAGGCTAGTCACACCCCTTACAATTCAAATGCCCTACTTTGGCAATCCTGATGATGTCATTCACTGTGAAATTCACCTTTGGGGAAGGAGAACTCCAGTAATCTCTGTGGCACATCTTATAGCGGCATAGTGCTATAGTGTAATATACTAGTTAGGTAAGAGTTCTAATCCCAGACATGACAGAGGTGTGTGTGTGTGTGTGTGTGTGTGTGTGTGTGTGTGTGTGTGTGTGTGTGTTTGTCATTTGTATCCTGTGTGGCAGTGGTTGCGTGTGTGTAACAACTGGACTCAATGTGGAGTATGTTTTGCTAACTTCTTATATGGTGGGCCAAGTATATATCACAATGTCCACCATACAGGGATAACAGATGTGAAATAGCCAAGAGGCTGGTGTGCAAATCCATACCCCTAAATGTGATATCAATGCCAGCTGAACAATGTTAGCAACCATTGTATTAACCAGGGTACACTCTCAACCCGTGTCTCATACACACACACACACACACACACACACACACACACACACACACACACACACACACACACACACACACACACACACACACACACACTTGCCTAGGCAACAACCACTATGTTAGTAGTACCCTGCATAGTGCCCATTGATAGTAACCATGGTGTGATTGCAGTGAGCTACAGAGGGCATGACACCCTGTCCATCAGTCCAATAGGCATGTACACGCCGACAGTGCACCTTCCCATGTTCCCCACTGGACACCTGCAACACCTGTGGTGTCATCAAATGTGACCCACAAAGGACATAACATGCCTGAAACACAAGCCCTGTATGGACAGATGCCACTGACATCAGGGAATACCAGTATCATGCTAACAATGTAGGTGCAGGGCCAACCTGCTGTCCATGAACAGTTCCCACCACATGAGGCCAGGACTGGCACATCTGATGACAATGAGCTGTATACACAACATGAGCCAGACACCCCAGGTACAGTATCGCATGTCACTGTACATGCATGTGGGAGGTGTGCACAACCCAGACACTGTCCATATCATGGATGAAGGAACACATACATGGCAAGCAATGCACAGCATTGGCCACACACAATAGTCACCCAGGTGACTGGATGGTGAATACAATACCCACCTATGTGGACATCTCCTGACACTACACCCCTGAGCCACAATGCAGACCATTGCCATGCGGCCTGATGCCAAGGGGTAACCATCCCCTAGCCTTGTATAGCTGTCTGGCACTGTCAACCACAACACACCTGTGAAACAGTGCACACATAAATGTCAGCACTGGCACCTGTGTCTGTGTGTGTGCTGTATGATGCTTATGACCACATTCACACTCACTACAACCCCCACTGGCATACAGAAGCATGCTGTCTGATATCAGACACCTCCACATACCCTTTGCACATATAATCTCTGTATGACCCCTGTGGTGCATGTGATACCTGCACAGTACTGTGTTGTGGCAATCCCACTAGTGCTGAGTTGTATTACTGGTCCTGTCAAGTGTGGCAATGTGTGTGCATCCCTGTGAGAGTGTGGGTGTATTGACTCTGACACCTGTTCATGCAGGCAGGCACGTGTACAACACCTACCACATAGCTACCATATCCATGTTGCAGATATCACTCACCATCACATATATGTTCTGGGGGCTCCCCAACAGGTAATCCATGCGGCGCATCCAATAACTGCATGGACATGTGATCCCACTACATATTCATCGGTGGTTTGATTCCCTGTACTGGTAGGTGTGTGACACAAACATGCATAGGTTTTACTCTTCCACCCCTCCCTAGCTTTTCTGTGTCTGCCTCTCTTACTCCTTATCTGGTGGATGTGGAGACTTACACCTGCTTTGCTTGGGCAGTAGCATGTGTATTTTAAGTGATGCTCAGGATCAGCTGATGGTCTCTGCACAAATTACAGCCCTCCTCTAGCTGATTGCATGTGGAACAGCTGTGGTAACATTCCCATAGCCAATTGAATGGAAGCACACCAATATCTATCAACATCATGTTGGTGTTGAGCCTTTCATTCACTGTAAGCAGGAGCTTGACCTGTTGTCTGGCAAACAGCATCTCAGATGGATTGGGGTTTACCTCTAACAAAATACACTGTGGAAACAGGCCAACACACA
This sequence comes from Protopterus annectens, assembly GCF_019279795.1. NCBI lineage: Eukaryota > Metazoa > Chordata > Ceratodontiformes > Protopteridae > Protopterus > Protopterus annectens. Next base: position 587,369,535 of record NC_056726.1, on the reverse strand, counting down.
GGAGAGGGATGTGCCTGACCTGACTACAGACTGTAAGTGCTGCTATACTGCATTTGGAGTAATGTTGGTTTAACAGGGTGTGTGTGGATATGGCTGTCCTACATGTTTTAATAACTGCCATGTCAGTTTTATGTTTATGAGGAAACCCCATCAGTAGGGTCATATGCAGACTGGGCAGTGTGTGGTGCCTTCTGTTTCATGTATTACCAACAGAGCACCTATCTATAAATTGCAGAAGGTAGTGTGAGGATTGCAGTCTGTAGATGGTGACAGCCATGAGAGTTACTGACTTCATATCCCTCATAGGACATATGGTGCAACAAACCCTATTACAACAGTACATGTATGAGGTTATCACAGCAACATGTCAATATTGGCCTTGTGTATGTGCCTCCAGCCACCACAACCCTGACAGCCTTTGTACATATGTCATCCAGTAAAGGGTGCAGATGTACTGTACACTATAATTAGTGACATAATGTCTGATAACAAGCCAGTGACATATCAGACTGCTACACATGTAATGTATAGTAGGGGTTATATTTGATGACATAACCTGGACATTCAGTGGTTGTGTGTACAGTACTGAGGTCTGTGTACTTATGGTGATTGTCAACAGTGTGTGTATTGTTAATATGTACCTTGGCTTGTGTGCAGACTGTCGTAGATGTCATTGTTCTTGGTCCTGTTCTATCTGATGTTACATGCTGCTCCACTGTATGGTACCCTATCGGCTTACATGTTTTTAGGTTCATACACGCACATGTCTCATACCACAGACAGGCAGCGGACCACACTGTGTAGCGGCCCAGTATATGTAGGGTTAGTGTGTGGGTGGCACATATGAGGATGGTGTTGAGCAGATAGTCCATATACTGTAATGCTATATGTAGCTGTGACTGTATTCACATTTGTTGTGGTGATGCACTTCCACACAGTTGTATGTTACTCTGTGCTGTGGCCTGCCTGCAGAGCTTGCTATCTATGTGCAGGTGCATGTGCATTCCCCCATAGGAAATGTAGGCCAGTGTTGAGCCAGTCTGCCTATAGCCTGCACAGTACTTTGTTACATGCCTAGCAGCTTAGTGTACTTACCCAGTGAGATGTAATGTCCAGTTACTTGCCAGATGTACTACTGCCAGTCCACCATAACTGTCACGTATGTCAGTCAGAACAGTGGGATGATATATATGCATATAATTATCCAGATATCTATATAGACATGCAGATATATATATCGACATACATAGATGGATATGTATATGTATATGGAAATACAAATAAACACCCAGATATATACATATACAGAGCAATATATGTCTACACATATACAGATAGAGATACATATGCACATATACATATGGATATCTACATATATTTTGACAGTAGTAGGTATATCAGAATAGATATGTATGCACATATAGTTATTGATATCTACATATATACCAACATAACTAGGCATATCTGTACACATAGGATGTGCATACATATATAGCTATATATACATATTTCTATATATACATATATGTATATCTATGTATACATATATCTATATATACATATATTTATATGAGAGCGCTACATAATAATGAAAGCCCATAGTCCTGAAGACCATCAGGGGTGAGCTGCCTTACGGTATATGGATGTACATTACCATACAATCCACCTTGGTTAAATGCAGGCCTACTGCCACCTGCCATACAGACTGTTCTATTTGTCAGTGTGCTTGTGAGGGTGTCAGTGGTGCCTTGTTATGTAACAGTTACATCCCAGTGTGTCAACTGAGGTCTTTCTCCCCTAGGGATTGTCTACAGAGTGTAGATAGAGGCTGATGAACTATACACCTGCATTACTTACCATTGATCGCTTGGTATCCTGTGGCCCAGTCTGTCTTTACTATTGTACTATTTGATGGCCTTGGCCTGGACAGCAACATTTGTTAACTTTTCCAGACTACTGTATTAGTATAACTGTTTCACAGTTCCATTACTCAGTTTATATGGATGTTCATGTCTAAACAGCGATATGACATGGCATATACAACTGTAACAGTACACAAATAAAGCTTTCCCATTTATGCATACCTGTGTGTGGTGTTATATCCTTTGATATCTCTGTGGGTATATATTGCAGGCAATGAATGTCATTTGTATGGGTGGCTCATACAGTATCCAGTTGGTAAGGTGGTAACTGTTGGAATAGTGGCTGTTCCATATTGTTATATATATATGTGTGTGTGTGTGTGTGTGTGTGTATATCTGTATCTGCATATATGTGTCTGTGTATATGTATCCTAGGGATGCCCATGTCGTGTCTGGTCCTGGTTATGGGATCTGCAACACTTGGTAGTGTATTGTAGGGAGGATGTGTTTGGCTGTAGGGGGGTATACTTATTAGTTATTCATACAAGACATATATTGTTTGTGGCCTCTCAACCCCATTAACATTGCATGCGGACATATATGTTTTTGTTATTTCTCCATTGTTATCTATAGATGTATGTCCGTATATACCTATATATATATATATATATATATATATATATATATATATATATATATATAGATATATATATAGATATAGATATATATATCTGCTGACATATATATAACCTGCCGTATATATTTAGACATATAGGTGTAGACATACATATCTATATATGTAGGCATTTGCATGTATATATGTTCATATATGTTTATATATATATGTATATATTTCTATAGATATACATATACATATATATATATATATATATATATATATATATATATATATATATATATATATATATATATATATATATATATATAAAACTATATATATATATATATATTATATATATATATATATATAAATATGTTGTATCTGTTTAGATAGTAATATATTTACACACACACATACATCTAAATGTTGGAATACATTCTCTGCACTGTTGAATGACTGGACTGGATGATATGTTTTTGAAAACATCAGGGTTATGTATAAATGACATGGCTTAGTGGTAAATCAGTTTGGCTATGTTGTGTGGGGTCCTGGGTTCGAGCCTTGCAAAGGGTGTTTATGTTGTTGCTGGGCAGAACACGGGCCATTGGATACAGAGTGATTAAGGCACTTTAAAGCAGTTGTAAGCAGGTTTGTGCGGAGGTAAGCACTGCTAACTTCTGGTTACAGTTTCTTATGCTCATTTAGCTTCAATTTGCTTAATCAGTGTAGGCATTGCTTACCCCCATGCAAACAGGCTTAAACCCGCTTACTGCTGCTTAAAAGTGTTTACTCCTGCTTACCCCCATGCTAATTTTTTTAAATGAAAAGAAACTGGGGTTGATAGGAAAGTGGTGAAAAAAGGGCCACAGAGAGGGAAAGACAGCAGGGAAAATAGCCAGGAATGTGCAGGAAGGGTGTAGAGAAGGTCCAAAGCTGCCCATTTCTTCTACAGCAACAACTGTGCATAAACACTGAATTTGGAGGCAGATTTGGACACTCAAACCCCTGGGAGAGGGGTGAGGATAACAATAATAAGTTGTGATGTCAGTTAGACTGGATTACATGCGTCCAGTGGGCACGTGTGCAAAATGGACAGCTATGTATGGGGCGAGATTTTTTTGTGGGAACAGATTTCCCTTTTATTTTTTCAGGTGAGAGTGGGATGTTGGTGAGGGGTAGTAGGTATATTTGGGGAGGCAGGTTGGGTAGGTTAACAGACAAGACAAACAGGACACATACAGGGGCGGTATATGACACATGTGGGGGGTAAACACCTTGATGGTGAGGGGTGTTGGGATATCGGAAGCCCACAAACCCCCTAGTGGTAACAGTGGGACTGAGGTCCCCACCCATGGGCAGTCACCACTGCACCTTCACAGCCCCAAAGTCACAGAGCCAAGCTGACTCTCTAATCATAACATGCAGCACTCGAGCTGGTGTAAAAGATCACTAAACTGCTTGTTGATTGCTCAACGCACCACAACCTTGACCTGGAGATGGGTGACAGGTGTCTGTCCATGCCCACTCCCGGGGGGGGTGAGCCCCATCCCTTGAGGTGGTTCCACCAGAAGGTGGTGCAGGAACAACAGACAGGGAGGTCCTGGGTTGGGCCCCAGACTTGCTGGTGCCCGGTGACAATGCCAGCTGAGGTGGGACAGGTGAGTCTGCTGGGAATGGCCTTCCCAAGCGTGCTATAGTGTTTAGATTTCAACATCATTTGTGGGTTAGTAATAGTCAACACATTCCAGGATTAGGTATAACAGCATGCATAGATATTCCCATCAACCCAGACACCAGATACGGAACAGTTGCATAGCCAACAGAACACATGCATACATGGGACCACAGTGGTACTAAGAACAGCATGCAGGTACAATGATGGCACCATGCCACCAATGTTGGAATAATTCAATATAGCACATGCATGGGAACCATCAAAATATGTATCAAACTATTGGACATTATCAGAACATAGGTGTCATTACATACTGGTTGGAGTGGGTATGTTGATTATTGATGGAGATATGGTGGGGCGAGAGAAATATGTCAATTAGCAACTAGTATATTTCTGTAGTCCACATTACTTTCCTAGTCAGTGCTGTTATCTGTACCTTACAAGTCTTACTACACTACCCTATAGCCTTAGTTTGGACAGTGATATGGCTGTCATCATCATCATTACCTGCAGTATACACCTCTTACCTGGTATACCTGTAGAGGGAATGTTTGTTAACAGTAACTAAATGTTTGTACACATACTCCTGTATTCTTGGTTGTTGTTTTGCACATAGCTATACAACTCTTTCTGCACAGATTCTGGCCATGTGTTGACCACATGCTGGTGTGCCAGGACATATTTAGAATGTTGCCCTCTTTCACCTTTAGTGACCTGACACACACATATAAATGCTTTCCTACACAGTTATATTATATAGCACAGTGTGGATGACAGTGATCAGTGATAATTTATTATTCAGAGAAACTGCAACACTCACAATTCCCTACAATACCAGAGTGAACAGTACCAGTACAGGTTATAATGGTCTGCATTTCTCAACACAGTGTTTGTATCCAATGTACCTGTGGGAGCAATGTTTGCTAGCACTACCTGACTGTTGCCACACAAAGTTCCAGATTACACATTAGTATTATGCACATACGTCTCACTGTGTTACTGTATACACTCTGACCACAGCTTGACAAGTTGGGGTGTAAATGGAACATAAGTGGCTTCTTAGTCAAATAAGGTATTGAGGAGTTGCTAGTGTGCCAGCTTTGTTCTCATAGCTGTGTGTCAATCAGTTGTATTTCCTGTTTGCTGCCTATACATCTGGGATCATCCCACTAATTTCCCAGGGGGACAGGTTGATAGGCAACAGATATGGGCCACTTTATTAGACATTCTGGACAGTTGTGGGGTATGATTCTGTATGCAGACTACTACCACTGGCAGGATTCGAACCGTGGCTGTGTGTGCTAAAAAAACAACAGTTTACATATCAGTTGCATGTGCTATTCAGTTTTTGTTGTCTGCATTTTCCTGTTTACACTTTATGTGTCTCTCAGTTGTACTAAATGGCCTCTGGGAATTACACCTGTCATATACAGGCATTCCTACACATTAAATTTATGGTGCACAGTGTGGGTAACAGTGCTTAATACTACAGTACTATTACATGATTGCATATCTACATTACTGTATGATACCAGGATATACACATGCAGTCCAGCAGTTAGACCTGTTTTGTCAGACTATTACACTTTTATTGACTTACAAACAATATGAGACTCTTCCTGCCATATTCTCTAGTGTATGCAGTACTTGCATTGAACAATACAGATTTTATACAAGGAATTAATTTACTACTACTTTTATTTTTATTTCCTATGACAGTAAATGCATGAGTATTAATGACCTGCCTCATGTCGCAACCTTGCCAGACGACTGATGTGGGCCTCCTGGTTTCAGCCCGCTTCATTGCAGCTGTGGGGGACATAAGAGGACTATTTAGCCATATCTATCCATGATACACCTGAGCTGGCAATTATTACACACATACTGGGGTGATGCTTACACACAACTGGAACATCCCCTGCCACTCTAGCCTCCTGGAGCCACTCTGCCAAGAGGTCCCCCTTACACCACTTCAGGTTGGCATAATGGTGCCTGACCTGCTCACCAGTTCGGGGTATGCCAGTGGCACCGGTGAGGTCACGGGTGAGACAGTCCCAGGCTTCTGCCTTATATTGGGAGCCCTGGTACTGGCCCTGCAGCAGTCTCTGAGCATGGTCTTTAACTAGGAGTCCTGCCATCACCTTGGTCTCCTGGATGCACCAGCGCTGCACCCGGAAGTGCACACCTTCTTCTCCTACTGCCTAGTGCCTGCAAGGGGAAGCTACAACCAGTTATGAGATGTATTCCCACCTCTTGGGTTTAAGTAGGGCTGATTTCTCACACTTTTCCGTGATTGGCCAGTTTTGAAAAGGCTAAGCTATGGGCAGTCCTGCTTAATGAAGGTTGGCATTGTTTAAAGGGGTATAACATTGGGCACATTGAGTTAGATGGCCTACACATTGTTTACTCCTCCAAAGCTGGCCTGTGCAATGCTTAGCATTGTTTACATTAAACTTTGCATTACTTTTTCTTTTTGGTATTGATTTCTTATTCATTACATCTTATATATCTGCCTGGTATCCATGATACCATGTGTATGTACACTCTATGGGGTCCTTCTGTTTTATTGGGGACTTCAACACTCTGTTACAATTACACCTCACTTCTGGGCTTACTGTTAAACTCCAACTCGCATATTTATGTTATCTAGTGGGTTATGGAATATACGACTGCATACTGATTCCTGTCACAGGTTCAGTTTGGTTTTACTATGGTGAGGACTTGTTTGCTGATACCCCATTTTTCTGTACTTCTGTGATGGCTTGATGGTTAACTACTGTGACTATGGTGTATAGGGGCCTGGGTATGAGACCTGCATGTTTGTTTATTTTGTTGATGTCCAGAACAAGGGCCATTGGATACAGAGTGATTAAGGCACTTTTGAGCAGTTTTAAGAGAGTTTGTTTGATGGTAAGCACTGCTAACCTGCCGTTACATCTGCTTACAGAGAGTTAGCTTTAAAACTGCTTAACCAGTGAAGGCATTGCTTACCACCGCGCAAACAGGCTTAAGCCCGCTTACTAATCCTTACTACTGCTTAAACCTGCTTACTAGTGCCTCATTCATTATGACACTGACACCTCACATTTGCATTTACTGCAGTACTCCAGTTCATAATAATATGTTTTATAGTGGGTTATGCAACGTAAATATTACTCAGAACATGCTTTGCCATGGAAAATGAAATGTGTTGCAGTGGGACTCGAACTGGGAATGCCTGCTTGGAAGGCAAATGCTCTGCCTACTGCTCTATTGTTATGCTGCTTCATTTGCATATATCTTCCTTGTTATCCTCTTCAGCCATTTAAGCTGTATTAACTGTAGCTAAGTGATGGGCACACTCATGCACCTACGGTTAGCTTTAATCAGATTTTTTAAAAAAAAATTAAGGGTTTCTTCAATTTATTTATGTATACTGTTGCTGTTGTACACAATGGGGACTGTTGGTGGGGATATGCAGTCACCTGTGAGCAGTCTCACTCATTTCATACCCCTTTCTGCTGTTCATTGCAGGGGCATGTTTATTCTGAGAGCTCTGCTCTCAGGCATGCCTCCCTGCACTCTTACATGCTCTGTGTAAGCCTAGGAGCCCAGGCAGTGCACCAAATTATTACGGATGGCATGCTGCCATCCCACTCCTAAATGGCTGCCTCCATGCAGGACTAAGCTAGTCCTGCATGGAGGAATATTAAATCTGGGGGACTAACTATATGACTTGCTTGAAGACAGGGCAAAGATATGAGGCAAAATCAGAGATGTTCTTCAAAACTATAAGAGCAGACTACTCTAAATCACCTGAAAAGTTTTCCGAACAACAGGTTTTTCATCAACATGTATTGTATTTTGTGAACAACAAAAACTATAAAACTCTAATGACTGTTATTTACTGACTATAAACCTCACTGATTTACCAACGAGAGAAAAAGAAAGAAGTTAATAGAGGTGTGGCCATTGGGATGGAGGACTAAGGCTTTTGCCACTGGTAGTTAAGGGCTAGGGTTTGACTCTGAGCAAATTACTTAACTATCTGGGGCATTTCACACGCACAAACCTCTTTCTCCAAACTGCTTCACTCAAAAATTAGATATGTCTGTCCTCTCCAGAGACAGACCATGCAGAGAGCTTCACTCAGTTCAGTAATTGCTGAAATTTGTCTGAGCCCTCTTTACAATTGCACTAATTTCATAAAACAAAAGCAGTAATCCAAATCTCTTCTTTGACAAGAGCTCCATTTCAATATTACACCAAGCCATTTTCACATTTCAATAATTGCAATAATCTGAGTCCTTCTACTGCCCTGTTTACAATTGCACCAAGTCCAATTCAATAAAAGACATATCTCCTGCACCAATTCTTAGACAGATGTCTCAGTTGCATGCATGCAACAGCTCCAGTGTCTCTTTCTCTGGCTTGCATTTGAGTCAATAAGACTGCTGATGGAGTGTGACTGAACCACTGAGACTCAGAGAATCTGACTTCTGTTATTCTGTCATGAACAAACTGTTGAAATGCACAATAAAAGTAGACAGGCAGGAGTTACAGGAGCTCCTAGATTCTGGTAACATCATCATCACTTTGATCAAGGCAGAGAAAGGTCCACTACCCCAAGTCCATAGAAGTCATCTGTTTGCATGGGGAATGAAAGTGCTATCTAATCACCCAAGTAGAAATTCAAACTTGATTTGGAAACGTCTCCATTTCCACAGAAGTCAGCAAAGCCTGGTATACTAGACCGTGTTCATAAAGAGCTTTGCTTGCATCCAGTGCCATCCAGGCAAAAATGAGCTCTTTTGATTGACAAATTGCACTTTATTAACTTATTTAAATAAATTTCTTCAATTTCCTTGATTTATTTGTACATTTAATTACTGTTTTACTTGAAGTAAAATGCTGCTGTTTGACTGTTTGCATTAAAATTGCCTTACTAAAGGTGCTATCTAGCTTGTTAAGTTTGTATAAGTTTGTTGCAGCATTGCACTTGAGACATTCTTTTACTATGTTTTTACATTAGGAGTACTGGGATCATTCATCTAGTGGCGGTAGGTGTTTGCCTGGTATATCTGAGCTGGATTAACACACAAAAGGGCTTTAAGTGTAGTCATTATATTGGCCAGAGGGCTCAGAAGTCAGTTTTCTGTATTTTCAGTGCTAATATAAATGTGCTATGTTTGTGTAACTCTGTGCTCATTTCCAAAGAGCTCAGCAAATCTTGGCATCCTAGTCTGTATTGCTAGAGTATTACTTGCATTCAGTGCCATCCAGGTAATGATAACTACTTTTGATTGATAAATTGCACTTCTTTAACTTGTCTAAACAAATTACTATTGTTTTCTTGATTTATATGTGCATTTAACTGATATTTTAATTGAAAAAAGTACTTTCCACACCTTTGCTGCTGTTATACTGTTTGCTTTGAAACTGACTTAATAAAGGGGCTATCTCACTAGTTAAGTTTGTATAATATATATATATATATATATATATATATATAGAGAGAGAGAGAGAGAGAGAGAGATATCTATCTATATCTATATCTATCTATATATATATATATATATATATATATATATATATATATATATATATATATATATATATATATTTTTTTTTTTGGTAGCTTCGGACAATTTTTGACTGTGTTTTTACATTATGAGAACTAGGATTATTCATCATGTGGCAGTAGGTGTTTGGTCTGTCTAAGCTGGGTTAACACACACACAAAAGGGCCTCAAATGTAATAATTTTACTGGCCAGAGGGCTTGATAGTCAGCTTTCTATATTTTCAATGATGGCATAAAATTGGAGTGCCCTGCATAGACACAAACAACTAGAAAGCAAATTTTCCCTGTGGAACTGCCCATAAAATGGTAACCTGTAAACAGTAAGAATAGAGAAAATACCTTGTGTGCTGGAAAGCTTAGAGTACCTAGTTCATGTGTCAAGTGGCAATGCTATTAAAGTTATTAGATTTAGTATTTTATAACCTAGTCTGCCCCAATAAAGTATCCCTAATAGAGATCTGTACCCAATATGCCACACTGTTGTAGCTTTCACATTAAAGGACCAGACAACATGGATATGCAGTTTCCAAACTTCTCTGCAGCCAGCTTGGTAGATATGAATATATTGAGACAATGTAGCAATTGTCTCATGTTTACTGTCAACCACTTAATCCTTAAAATAACAGCTACAATATGCGAGGGGTATAAATACACAATGTTACTGTAGGCTAAACTCTCTCATACAAGCACACATCAGGTTGTCAAAACCATGCGCACAACACCCACCAAACATAGCACAACACACACACACACACACACACACACACACACACACACACACACACACACACACACACACACACAGACCATTATATGCTGAGGCATTTAAATGCAATCTTTCAAAACAAAAAAGACCTAGATCACCAGATGGCAATTTGTTTTTTACTCAGCCAACCCAAAAGGACTCAAGAAAAGTAACGCCTAACATCACACATATGGCCACACCCAGTGGATCCCCAAATACAAAGCCTTTAAGGCAAACAAACACACTTACCAAGACTCTAGTCAAAAGGGATTCTATTGAAGACATACTGATGCCCCTCTAACTAGGCTGAACAAAGAGAAGATAATGTTTAGTTGCCTATCTAGAGTCGGGATCCACCAAATTACGCATACAGTCATGTCATTATGTCACAGGTGCCAACATGATTCCATCATAGTCCACATAGGTAAAATTGACCTGAGATGTACCTCCATGGACTATATGACATTATGAATCTCTTTGACTATGTGCCTCAAGCTTATGTGAGCCTAGCACTTAGTAGCATTACCTTCACTGAGGATGATGCCACAATATGAACAAAAGATGATTGATTTTAGCAATTGGTTGAATTTCTGGTGTCATTCTAAGGGGATCCAATGTTTTCCAGCATTAGAGGACATGGGTAACGGACTACATTGTTTTGACAGGCATGGTCTGCACCTGTCTCCTCTAGGTTTTTGAATACTGGCTTAAATTTTATCCTCTTCTTGCCTTTTTTTAGGCAATGCCAAACTGAAAAACCCACTGATGTAGATTACTGCTCAATGCCAGGAGCCTAAACAAACAACTACACTCCTTCCAAGCCATCCTCGCCCTTGAGATATAGACATTTGTGTAGTTACTAAGGTATGCTTTAAAGCTGCAGAGAGTACCCAGGCAGAGCAAGGTTTCAGTGCTTTACACACTTTTAGACTAGCAGCTGCTCAAACAGAGGAAAAAGATTGAGGTGTCTCGATATACATCAATAACAAGCATGCATCTAGGTTAGTTAAGCAGGATAAGTACTGGAGTTTCTCCATGTGCAGAGAACCTTAGATAAAATTCTGAACCATATCCTAGAAAGTTACTCTTAAATCTAAACCAAAAATCTAGCCCCAGCACTATCAACATAACTTTCACAAATTACTTATCCATCCCAATCCTGGACTAAGCCACAACTCTTCTCTCTGCCATCCTTCACACCCCCTAAATCCTCACAGATCCCTCCATTCTCCTCCACCAAAACCCTATCCATTCTATCCATGAACATCCAAAGTATCATGAACAAAATGTCCTCATTTAACACCTGGCTCTCCCAACACACTCCTGACATTCTCACCCTCTCTGAAACCCGGCTGAAGCCACACATATCTGACTCTGAATTTCTTCTCCCAGGCTATAACATCTTCTGACAAGATAGACTTATGAAAAAAGGTGGTGGTGTAGCAATTCTGTACTCCAATCAGTTGACCCTCCACCCTATATCTATTACTTTTCCCAACTTTTACCCAGCTGAACTACTCATTGTCACTTGTAAACTGAATAATCACAAGAAACTATCAATCACTTCCAATTACATCCCCCAAAGGAAAGAGTACCCCTACCTTAGAGCTGTTTCTCTCCTGGATCTACTAGACTATTTCATATCTTGGGTGATGCAAACATTGATTTGTACACCTTTAATACTGATTCCCCTAACACCTCTATAAATCTCTATGGCTTCTCATAGCTAATCTCTGCTCCTACTCATCTAAATAAACACAAACTGAGGCTTCACGCTTGACTGGGTCCTTACCTCCAATCCTAACTCCTATCACAACCCCTCCACCCTACCTGACACCCTAAGTGACTGCATTCCTACCTTCATGCTTCGACACTCTCCCCAACTACATAAAAAAACCCGCTGGCATAAGCTCTCAAACATTAACCTAGGCACTTTCAACCACTATTTCTCTATAATTAACTGGTCCTTCCTCTATGACATCCCCCTAAAAAAAGCTGTCCTAGCCTTTAACAACTCCTTTTTATACACATTTAAGTCCCTGGCCCTCACCAGAAAAATAAGAGTCAAAAACCCATTTTACTCCCTGGTTAACACAAGCCTCCCATTTGCTGATGAATAAGAGAGATAGTGCATGGAAAAAATGGAAAAAAAAAACTTCCAACAATCTACAAAACTATAGAGAGCTTCGCAACTTAATAAAAAAAAAAGGTCACTCTGGACAAGAAAAATTATTTCCAGAAACCATTACATAATCCTTACTCTAGCCCCCAAACAAGTTACTACACCCTAGAAACCTCTCCTCATGCAACCCATGCCCTAACAGCTCTCCCACCAATACTGCTACCTGTCTTAATACCTTCTACATTGACTCCATTTGCAATATAACCAAAAATGACACCATGACCTATCACACCCCACCCCCATTGATCCACACCCCCTTTCTCTCTTAAACGCATCCCCACAGCTTACATAAGTCACTTATTAACAAACTTAAAACATGCTCTCCTTCAGTTGATAACCTTCCACCCAAATTCTTAAAACTTGCTGCCAATTCTATCGCCTACCCCATCTGCATCCTAATCAATAGGTCAGTCATGGAAAATACTGTACCTGAAATCTGGAAAAAATTCTATGTCATACCCTTGCATAAAGGTGGCAACTCAACCAACCCTTGTAATTTCAGGCCTTTTGCCATACCAACTCCATATCAAAAATTCTTGAAAAATGTATACATAAACTGCTGCTTGATTACCTACTCCTAGAAAATCTCCTTACCTCTACACAGCATGGTTCCTGCCCAAAACATAGTGCAGCTACTGCCCTCATATCTTTCACTAACACTATTGCAAAATCTCATGACAACAATAAGCTAATCTCCTGTCTGTTTCTAGACTCCTCCAAAGCCTTCAACACTGTTACCCACCAACTTCTAACTAAGCTAGTGACCCTCAATCTCTCCAACTCTGCTCTTTTTTGGCTCTCCAGCTATCTCTCAAACAGATACCAGACAGTTAAATGGCAATCAAACTTCTCCCTATTCTTACCATACAAATTGGTATACCCCAAGGCTCCATCCTTGGACCCCTTTTATTCAATATCTTTACTAATGACATATACTCTTCTTGTCCACTCTCCTCTGTCATACAATATGCTGACAATTCCACAATCATCTCCTCATCTGACAATATCACTCACCTTCACACCCTCATCCAACAGTCTTTCCGCTCTGTTGAAAAATGAAAAATGGTTAACATCTACTGTCATCTTCCTTAACACCACGATCATTACTGTTGAACCTCACACTAAATTGCTAGGAGTTACTATCGACAACCGACTAAAGTTCAGTCTCTATATTCAGCAGGGCACTAAAAAGACACATCAAAAGTTAGGCCTGCTATATGGGCAAACAAAATACCTCACAAATGCTTACAGGCTCTCTCTTACACAAGCATTCCTACTCTCACCTTACTCTATGTGGACCTCATTCTCACTAACATCCGTGCCAATCTTCTGTCTAAACTGGAACTCACCTGTAACAAAATTGCTGGATTCACTGCAAATCTACCCTACCGCTCTCACCACTGCCTAACCTTCAAAACTTGCAGTGGTTGGAATTTCATCATCAAACCCTAATACCACAACTTCTCATAATCCATTCCATCTTACATGAACCCTCCTCCTGCTCCTGTTTCTCTTCCCTCATCCAGCCCTGTACTCCCAAACATACTTTTCATAGCTCCCAACAGCATCTTCTACAAGTGTATGCACCCAAGAAAAACATTGGAAAACTCCTCTACAGTTACTCAGTGACTAATGCTTGGAATAAATTTCCCCTAAGTGTTAGACAGATCTCAAACTAAAACGCTTTCAAAACAACTCTAAAGGACACCTCTGTCTATCATGGTCTTGTTTTTGATATGATCCAACTTAATTTCCACTCTCCCTTCCTCTAACAACGTATGCAGCAACCATTTCTGCCTCCACTCTCTCTCCCTTTACTACAAAAAGCCTATGAACAGACTATAGTTCTTACGACATCCAGAGATACAGTCCTTTGGAAATTGTTTTTCACTTTGGTTTATTCCCTTATATTTAATATTTATACTTATATGTTTGCCCTGTTTGTCTTTTAAACTTGTCAAAATGTTATATACAATGTTTACTAATGAAGATAACACTGTACTTGAAGATGTACAATATTTAGTAACCTTTTCTAGCTTTTAGTAGCATGTTTTTACATTTCTTTCGGTCTTTTTACATGTTATAATTGTATAAATACCATGTTTAGCCTTCAAACTTTGCTATTTTCTTTCACTTGTATATGAATTGTGCTATTTTTGGAGCTTTTCTCCTTGGGCGTCTGCTGAGAAATGGCAACTTAGCCAGCTGGACTAACCCAGTTAAATGTCAAACAAATAAATAAACTATAGGTTACACTCCCAGTCACAAGAAACTCATATCATATACTTAGATCTACCAGAGATACTAACCATATAACCTAACGGGTCGACTTCTAAATGCCGAAGCCCAGAATACTGATGTGTACAAGCTTGAGATGACAAGACTGTACACCCAAAATCAAGAATGGCTGAAGTTACCCAGGGCAAATAAACAGCTGCCCAGCGAGTAGAAATCTACGCTTTCCCCACTGTAGTGCCATCCTGGAGTTGGTATATATGTAGTTGGGGGGCGGGTGTTGCCCCCACATCTAGTTGGTTGCTATATCAGCTAGTGTGTTTGTGTTCATGTTGGACAAGTATTTACTTGCCCTGAGTAGCTTCAGCCATTCGTGATTCTGGGTTTATGGTATTTTCGTCTCAAGAGTATGAACGTCGGTATTATGGGCTTCGTGATTTAGTAGTGGACCTAGCCTAACACACTATTCATGGAGAACTTTAATTATCCATCTGTAGACTGGAAATCCCACATGACCTCAGATCTGCAGGCACAGAGATTCCAGGACTTCATAAATACAAAAACCTTTGACCAATTAGTGCATATGCCCATTACAGGTTCCAACATACTAGACCTTGTACTCACAAATATGGGAGAATGCTGCATCACCCATCAATGTCACATCCTTCAAAAATCAGAATCATCTCAGTAACCCCAGTAAATTTAGCAGCAGTTAGCAACTATTCCAAGGCAAACTACCTGTTATTAAGTGATAGTTTGCCAAAATTCAAAGCCTCACCAATATTAGAAAAAATAGCAGCCTATGAAGAATTGTTCACAGAAACTCTGTAAACCCATGTCAGTGGCTGCACAGAGGCCGCTGTACCTACCAAAAGGTGTCCAAAACCAGGGAGTAATGTGATGCATAAGGTAAGTGAAGGAAACCATTTAAATTTTCCCTATTCCCCACTGTAGTGCGATCTTAGAGTTGGTATATATAGTTATGGGGGGTGAGGGGCAAATCCCCCACTTTGGTTGGTTGCGTTCGCAATGTTGGCCAACTATGGCCATCTAATGAATTTATGTTCTAAGTTACACATCTTCGGTAATGTTCCGTATCAATGCTTTACGTATGATATTTAGCTGTTTGAAGGTTTGTGTTTTTGATAGCCAAACATATACCCCATGGCATCTACATCCATGGAAGTCATTATACCATTGTACTCAGCCCTCATCAGACCCATCATAGAGTATAATTCCCCCTTTGTATATACCTGACCAGACACATGCAGGACCTGTAATGTCCACAAGGATTCCTTACAAAAAGGAATACAGGGCATAAACACAATGTCCTATGTGGGTTGCCTCAAACTTCTATCTCTATACTCAGCCTCCAACAGACTAATGAGAGGCAATCTATGCTTGGCATACAGGGTATCCATGGACCTAGCTCTGATGAACCCTTTGCACATCTGCAAAACTAACATCATTAGAACTATTAGGTGTAAAGTCCTAAATTTTGCTTGTGACATAAATTGGACATTTTGGAGAGACAGGTATGTATCTCAGTGAATTCCCATTCTCTGGAATAGGCTCCCTTTTCATATGAAGCAAAGTATCTCCCTGACCCTATTTAAGCGTAACTTGGACTATTGGATGGGAAACTGGAAATGCACCCCTGTTCTGGTGTCTGTGTCTCTGAAGATCAGAGGGAGCCAGTCATGTCATAACCAAAATCACCCATTATATAAATGTCTAAAACATATAACTTGTAGGATGCATTTAGTTGCTTGACTAGGCTTATAAAGGTCCTAATGGTGGTTAGCCTAGTATACACCTATGGACCTATGAACTTAAGGTGGTCATAGTGCTTTATTTTAATACTGGTGTAATAACAAGGAAGGATTCCTCTTCTTTAACAATATCTGGAATGATTATGAGAGTGGCAGTAGCAATGAGTCTGAGGCTGCTGCTCCCAGCAGAATGTCAGTGGTCTCTGGCTGACTAATTTAGAGCTGTCATTGAATCTCACACTGGCAGAAATGTTCTCCCAGAGGGGCTGACACAGACAAACAACTGGTGTCAGAGCCATGGACTAAAGCTAAATGTCAAGAAATGCATAATAGTATCCTTTGGGAAGTCATCCATCCCTGGTAACTATCGTATTGGCAATGGGTCTACCTGAAAATACCGAACAATGACAACTCCGACAATGAGATAACCGACACCGGAAGATTGACAATGGAAATGACTCACGATTGAAAATGCCGATGCTGAGAACACCGACATGTTAAGGTAAGTGTGTGATAGTGACGGACGTTAGGGTCAGGGTGCGGGTAAAGTAAGTGTGTAATAGTGACAGACTTTAAGGTTAGGGGTGGGTTAAGTGAGTTAGGGTTAGGGCGCAGGTTAGGTGAGTGTGCGATAGTGACGGACCTTAAGGTTAGGGTTTGGGTTAAGGTTAGTGTATAGATAGTTGTGTATGTAAGGTTTATTGTAGGTTTGTAAGGTTTTTGGTGTGCTTGTGTTTTGTGTGTGTGTTTTACGGAAAAGGTATCTGTTTTGTTTTGTTGATTGTCGGGATTGTGGTTTGTCGGGCATGTGATGTTTCGTGTTTTTGAACTTTCGGTTTTGTGGTGTTGGTTATCTTGTTGTCAGTGTTTTTGGGTGTCGGTGTTTTCAGGTAGACTCATTGGCAACACACCCCTTAGAGTTGACCCAGATAGATAGTAATCTAACTTTTGACCATCATGATTCTACAGTGCTGAGGAAATCATTCTATGTTACTCAACTTATAAACAAAGGTATGGCATCTAAGTCCAAGGAAGTCATTGTTCTATTGTATTCTGCATGCATCAGACCTATCATTGAGTACAATGCCCCTTTGGTATGTACCTAACTAGGCATATCCAACAATTGGAATGTCCACAGAGGTTCCTCACTAAAGGAATACAAGGCATAAGTAAAATGTCCTATGCAGACTGCCTCAAGGCCTTATTCCTGTATTCTGTCTCCTATAGGCTTTTGAGGGGAGATCCATGTCTGGCATACAGGGCATTGTCAGACCCCAATCTGATGGATCTCCTGCATATCCACAAAACAAATGGCACCAGAATTACCTGTTCTAAAGACTTAAACCTTGCCAGTGATATAAATAGGAACTGTTGGAGAGACAGGTATGTATCCCAGAGAGTTCCTCCCTAACCCAATTCAAGTACAACTTGGACAATTGGATAGGAAACCAGAAATTCATCCCTGGTTTGGCACCTCTGTCTCTACTGGACACAGGTAATCTGTAAATGGATCATCCCCAGGCTCATGATTACACTTATCAAGAGTATCAAAACTTGTCAGAGATTTGGGATGCATGGCTAGGCTTAAAAAGGACCTTGTCCCCATTAGCCTAGTAAACACCTATGAACCTATAAAACAAACCAAGAGTCCTGCATCCTAAATAAAAGCTTCCACCACCACAGAATGAGCTCCTAATCAGGAGGAGATGTGACTCACACTCATGGTATATGGACCTTAAAATCATCATATGGATACATTTATCTATACAAACCAAGATTCCAAGTACTGGTAGGAGACATTAACAGAGATGAAGGAGGCAAACCCTCCAAAACCTGGAAGGGTGGAGGAGGTTTGGAAGGCCCTAGATAAGATGGGAAACCTCCAGAAGTTGTAGAAGTGATAAATTAAAAAGTTGGTTCATAGGTCCATAGGTTCATAGGTAGGTACTAGGCTATCGGCCCAAGGGCCTAAGTAAGCCTAGCCAACAAGGTTCCCTGGCTTACGCCACCCAAGAAAGTCAATTTCCTACGCCCCTGTTAAGCAGAGCCACAGAAGTGATCCCCGGGGTGTATTTCCTATTTCCCATCCACTCATCAAGATTTTTCTTGAAGAGTGCTAATGAGGAACTTTGCTTGACATAGATGGGTAGCTTGTTCCAGAGTATAGGAAGTCTCTGCGACAGGATTCTATCCCTCCAGCATATCCTGTTTATTGTGGTGACAAGGTTTAGGTCCCTAGAGCATGTAGCTCAGAGGGATTGGGATTTCTTTAGGTGTAGCATGTCAACAGCTCTGGGTTTAACATAGCTTTATATGTTAGGCAGAGATCTCCTCAGAGTAGGTGATATGCTACAGAGTAAAGCTGGAGTTTTTTGAGATGGTCGGTGAAGGGCATCTGTTTGAGGCCAGTAATCCTCTTTGTGAGGTACTTCTGTGGCCTTTTCTGGATGAAAACCCTTTTGTGATGAGGTGTTCCACCTAGAAAGATTTCCTGACTACTATGGCGATGTGATTATCAAAGGAGAGACTTCTGTCCACCTGGGTCCCAAGGTCTCTTATCACACATTTGGCATTAAGTAGAGTGATGTTTATGTGGTAGTTCATGGGTACAGAGTTTTTACCAAAGGGTAATGACAATGCACTTTTTGGCACTGAACTTGAGGCCATGCCTCTGACAGCAGGCATCTGTCTCAGTGAGGCCCTTCTGTAGGATGTCCACATCATTTGGGGACTCGAGTATGGCTCCAATTTGCAGTCATCTGTGAACTTCATTAGCCAGAGGCCTTCTGTGTTAGCCTGTACTTCAGAGAAGTAGATACCAAACAGGAGAGGTCCCAGGACTGAACCCTGTGGTACTCTATTTGTCATTGATTTGAAGTCAGATTTGGAGTCTGCAACTTTTACAGTGTGAGTTCTGTCAGTGAGCCAGTTGGCAACCCATCTTGTGATGTAGGGATTTTTACCTAGTTCAGTGAGTTTATCTATAATTCCAGAGTGAGGAATGGTGTTGAAAGCCTTGGCGAGGTCAAGATAGGCTGTGTGAACAACCTTACCCTTGTCTACAGCTTTGGTGACTGCCTCAAATAAGTCGATCAGATTCAGAAGGCATGTTCTGCCTTTCACAAACCTGAACTCGGTAGGGTCCAGAGTTGGAGTTTAACAATGTCTTTGTTTATGAGTTCCATGATGATACGTTCCATGGCCTTGCAGACCAGACTCATCAAGCTAATAGGGCAATAGTTCCCAGGATCAGTGGTGACTCCCCCTTTGTGGAGTGGGATAACTGTTGCTGTGCACCATTCAGTGGGCACAAAGCCTGAAGTGAGACTATGATTGAACATGGTGCTTAGGTGGGGAGCCAGTTCGTTCTGAAGTTCATTTAAAACGCAGCCTGTGATGTTGTCCGGTCCCATGGATGCTGTGTTTTTGGTTTTAGAGAGTGTAGTTTTTACCTGCATAGATGTGATTACAGAGACTCTGCATTCTTCCTGTATAGATATGGGCCCTTTATGGGAGTGAGAGTGGGGTAAAGTTAGCACTGAACCTATCTGCCAGGATGTTGGCAATATCAGTTGGTTCAGTAATTTTTGTGCCGTTGTGCTGTAACTCAGAGCAGATCTAGGTGTTGCCATTCAGATTCTTGACATAACTATATAATGCTTTGTGGTTGCCCTTAGAATCAGTGGTGATTTTGTTTTCATAGCTAGCTTTGGAGGATCTTATAAGGGATCTCAGCTTCTTACTGAGGCTGACCAGGGAGCTCTTCCACTCATGGGATTTTACTCTCTTTTGCAACAGGTTATTCCTTCTGTTGTAGAGTTTGCTTATGGCAGGGGACCACCAGATTTGCTTCCTTTTTTTGGAGGATAGCATCTTGGTTCTGTTTGGGATAGCATGATCCATGCACTCGTGTAAGTATTTATAGAGTGCATTTCTGTAGGATTCAGCAGTCGTATCTGCATGGGTGTCATGAAGTTTGCCACTTCTGTCTTAAGAAGCATGAAGTTGGCTTTGAAGAATTTTTTTACCATGGTTTCCTTAATGGTGGGTGGGGGTGGGATGCGGATATCTAGGGTGATTAGCTTATGGTCAGATCTGACCAACGAGGAGTTGACTTCAGGTGTGGAACAACAGTCACTCATGTTGGTAATGACTAGGTCTAGGATATTGTTGCTCCTGGTGGGGGTGTGGATAAGTTGATCCAGGGCATTGGAATTTATGAATTCCAGAAAGCGTTGAGCGAAAGAGTTGGTACATGAGTAGTTTTCCCAGTTAATGGTGGGGTAGTTGAAATCTCCCATTATTAGGGTGTTTGGTTGACCCCTAATATTTTCCAGTATATCATGAAATAAGGAGTGGGAATCCTGGGGCATGGTGGAGGATCTGTAGCAAGCTGCAATTTGGATTGCAGTTTTGCCCAGAGTTAGTTGCATTTGGATAACCTTGGATGCATTATGCTGCACAACTAGCCTGGAGGTGTGGATATATTTAATGAATATAGACACACCTCTGCCTTTGGTGTTCTGACCCAGGTTAGATGGCCGAAAAGTGTGGTATGAGTTATAGCCTGGTAATGCAGGGGTGCTATCTAGAGCCTTGAACCAGGTCTCAGTCACTGCACAGATATCGATGTTCTCCATTTTAAGGAGGGCCTCGAGTGAGTGCATTTTCAGATTTAGACTTCTAGCATTGAGTACATTACCCTCAGTTTTTGCTTGCCTGTTCCTGTTACGGTGGTGAATTTGTCATTTGAACCTTGCCTAAAAAAAGGCACTATAGGGGCGGCATGACTCTTAGCCAGTATCTGGAATCCCAGGGGCGACAGGTGCAGGCCATCTCAGGCAACGCATCGTGGTCTGTCGACCATGTCATCCCAGGCAGACAGATACTAGATCCCCTTAGAATGACACCAGAAGCTTAGCCATTTGTTGAAGTCAATCATTTTGTCCTTGCACTGCTGTATCATTCTGGGTGATGGCAGGCTGCTACTCAGGGATAGGGTCATACCTACCTGGGCTAAAATATCAGAGAGCTCTCCCATGTCTCTTTTCATGTATTCCAGGAAGGTATGTCCCAGGTCATTCACACCAACATGGACAATGACAGAGTCATATTTGTACTTGTTGTGGAGTGACCTGAGTGCGTGGGGTTATGTGGTGGATCCTGGCACCCAACAGGCAGCTGACAGTACCCTTCTCCTTGTTTAGCCTGGTGAGTGGGACATCAGTGTGCCTGACTATAGAGTCACCTATGACTAGTGTGTTGGGTACATTGTTTTGCCTTATGGGCTGTGGTTTATTGGCACACTGAGTCTGTGGGCTATGTGTCATTTGGGTTGTGTTGGGGGTGGAGGTTGCTTGCGTTTCTGCTTTAGAGAGCCTCTGTGAATGTTATTGTGTTTCTATGTGTGGATTTTGGTGGTATAGGTTTAGTGGGACTATGTGATGAGTGTGGTGTGGTGCAAGTGTTTACCTTCTCCTCTTGACTGTCAAGTTCAGTCTTGGTTGGAGAGAGCTTTACCTCCAGTTTGGTTAGAAAAGTGCATCTCTCACAGGTTGTGGTGTTGGGTGGTAGGAGGAGAGGGTTGTCTGTGAACATGAGGCAATTGCTACATTGCCCCAAGATGCCCAGATTCATCAGATAGACAGGAGAGAACACTGGGAGCTGACCCTTGGATATGCCTGAATAAAAAACTACTTTCCTCTAGACAAGTGAGGAAAGTGGATATAACAGCTGTTTTTCTATAAACAAGTGAGGAAAGTAAGTACAAAAACTGTTTTCCTCTAGGTAAAGAGGAAGGTTGAATGTTGTAATAATTTATAGCTTATTTAGTGCTAACAAGATCTGAACAAGTGCTGAGACACGAATAAGCAAATTCAAGTGTTAAAACTAAGAATCTGTACTTGGGTCTTGTGGTAGATAGGCTACCTAGTGCTTACCACTCCCACTGATAAGCTAGAATGCTTCACTCCAACACAGAAAGGCTTGGGGGATCAGAAGCTTACAAACAGTCCTGGATACAGCAAATCTGTATCTAGACTAGACTAGTTACAGGAAAGGTAGGAAACAAGCGCAAACGCGGGCTTTTAAACCAGAAGGGTGAAAGAGATGGAAAAACTGCCCAAACAGCCAATAAACTACAATTTCTGGGCCAAAAACCACTCTTGTGGTAGATAGGCTACCTAGTGTTTACCACTCCCACTGATTAGCTAGAAGGCTTCCCTCCAACACAGCAAATCTGTATCTGGACTAGACTAGTTACAGGAAAGATGGCAAATAAGCGCAAACGCGAGCTTTTAAACCAGTAAGTTGAAAGAGATGGAAAAACTGCCAAACGGCCAATAAACTACAATTTCTGGGCTAGAAACCACTCGTGTGGTAGATAGGCTACCTACTCATAGTCTGAGGTAGACAATGACCTTTTTCTATAGGATGGCAAATTCTAGTTATATTAGATTATGCTCTCAGTTTGATAAGACCATTCCCCTTCAGAAGGTCAATTATAAGGCCATAGCGAAGGATATAGTGCTACTATGTTGAGATTTGGAATATCCTAGAACATTCTGATTGACCTGGGTACCCCATTTGTGTTGATGATTATGAGGCATCTCTGTCTAGGTGATTTGGTCACAGTGATTAATGTTGCCATTGTTATCATTATTTGGCAATGATAGGTTGGTTGACCTACGCCGGGCACCCATGAATGGAAGAGGTCTGTATGCCTCTATTGGCCACTGCTTGCTTGACATAAAACCCAGCATCACCTTGGCCAATAAGCTACTGTCTGTCCACTTGCCCAACTTGGGCTAGCTGTGATAGCTCTGATGTGAAGATGATGGATGTAAAACATGAAACATGAACTAAAGATTGCTATACTCAATTTGGTTCACTAGCAGGATGCTTATCAGAAGCTGATGGTATTATGGTAAGAAGGATGATGGATGGCCTGTGTATCTAGGAAACAAGATGGGAGTGTTATGCAGCCAAGCCACCTGGTTTGGCATCTAAAGTCTGCTACTCAGGTGGTGAACAGACTATAAACAGTGTGGGAACTATGGTGAGGGAGAGTTCCTGCAGATAGTGAGGGATGTCATCAGAATTAAAACAGACTTATGGCAGCCAGACTGCACTACTAAAAGTCTCAGCCTGTGCTCCATGAATTTCATATAATTGTCATGAGCCAGAGCTTCAGTGGATATGCAGTGTCATCTGCAATACAGTATAATAAAGTGGTGAGTTTAATACACATTGAATGTAGCTATATGCCTTAACATTAGCTAGATTGCTTGTCATACTTATATACTAGAAATATACTAGGCTAATGACCACCAGAGCCTTTATAAGCCTAGCAATTGAACCCATCCTAATTGTGTCCCTTTGCCCATGATATATAGGGGCCCGATTGTGTCCTAAGCATCGTGGGCATTTATTATGAGGGGTATACTGGTTAGGAATTTTCTAGAGTTTATGGGAGGGTAAAGGTGAGTCTCAAAACATGTACATTGTGCTTGTGAGGTAAACACTCTAACCATTACACCAACATACATCCATGTCCCTAACAACTAATGCTTATGTGGAATTTTACTATATGGAGCCCACGTGAATTTTACTATGTGGAGCCTACATGAACCCTCCAATTTTTCCCACCTTTTTCTCTCTTCCTTAAACTAATTTTCTTTATCTTCTCAAATAATTTTATGGCTACTTTTCATATAAATCTGCTTTTCTCTCAATTTTAAGTAGTTATACATACACATGTAGTAAGTAGTGTGACTACTTACTATCCACTACAACTACAAACTATGTCTTTTTTGTATGCCTATGTCTTTTTGTACATAGTTCACCTGCTTTTTTTTATAGTCATTGACACTTTTTTAGTACATTGACTTCAATCTACTTTTTGTTATACATTCCATGACTCTTTTGTACATATTATATACTTTATGATATTGGACAGATTTCTGTTATACTGATATAGCTAACATATATGCAATATATTTGAATCATGGGAACTGCCTGGGTGCTGTCTGGGCATACTGGTTATAAGATCTTGTATGTTGCATACTGCGTGACTGGTCATGGAATTGTAGCCTTTCCTGTTTATAAACCTTTATGACTACAAGCCATGAGGGACCTTTTTTGCTATACATTTGCAACCTATTGCACCTACTATGTCAAAGTGATGTCACAGACGGTTCTCATAGTGTTAGCTCTCTCCTCTGCTTTGCTAGGAAAACACATATATTTGTCCACATGTAAAGCATTATATTTAAGAATTTATTGAGTAGTCTAGATACAGAGGCCTGTGAAATACCCACAGTGTCTCACATTGGAAACTAAAGGGTCCCTGTAGCTGCAAAAGAAATAGTTATATATGTATTTGTCTCCACACTTGTAGTAAAACCACACTTCACCATTGATTCCATGTGTGGGTGACACGTCAGCCAAGGCTCATACAATGTCCTGATTAACTCTAAAGTGATCTATGACCTCTTAAATGGTGAAATTGTGGCAGATTACTTAATGATTATAATATTTCCATTAGCACCAGATGCCAGCTTGTACATATCAACAGGAACTGACCAGTAGCATAGGTAGAGTGGGGTGAGAGGGGCAACTGCACCTGGTGCAAAGTGTTGGGAGGCAGGATTAGCCATCAACTAATCCCAATCTCTTTTTAATGCAACAGTGGCTTTTAAAAGCATTTGTAGAAAAAACTGAGCACTGTAGTGCACTGTGTATGGTCTAAAATCTGACAGTTGTAGCGTAGAGTATAAACTGAGGCAACTGTTTGCTACATTTTAGTAAGCAGTTTGCTGTAATTTAGAAATAAGAATTTTTTTAAATTAAAGGAAGAAAATGAACGAAAAAAACTTCACACACTCAAAAGTCCGAAAAGAGAGCCAAGCAGCTGTTTGTTTTTTAAATTAAAACATGAGCGCCATAGCTCCCATGCAGGTGGGGTCAAGAAACTGCTGTGGGTGTATTTATTTATTTATTTATTGTTTGCACTTTAAAGGAAGAGACAGCGGCAGTGGGGGCATAGAATTAACTGTAATAAGCCAATCTGTTTTTTGGCTCTTCCCTTCAAGAGATGATGGGGCAGGGTGTTGGTTCATAATACTGCCCAGGGTGCTGATTGAGCCAGCTATGCTTCTGGGAACTGACATCACTAAAAAGTAGAGTATGCTGCTACATGACCACTGTTGCTGTTCCAAGCAATCTTCCTGTTTTCAACTCTGATATTTTTGGTGTCCTATAAACTTTTATTGTTAGAGCACCATTTAGTGAAAATGCAGCTATGAATGGCAACTACATAGCATAGCATACCATGCATTTGCATACAGTTAGGACCTATTCTTCTTCATACTGCATTACTTTTGCATATCATTATGCAGTCATTTGCACATCACTTCTGTTGCATGTTTGGGCTCAACCTACACTGATGGTCATCTTGTTACTATGACTTACTATTTACCTGTACCAGTCTGTATGTTGCCATCACATGAGTAAGTGCATACAGTGTACTTTGCAACTTGTCTATGAATTTCAGCCATTATTTCTCTTTGTCATTTTCTCTCTAACAAGGATTCAGAAGCAGCTCCATTGGCTGTGATAAAAAGGGACTATTTCCATAATGCAGCATTTTGCAATTCAGAGACACATCAGCCACAATGAGGAAAGACTGATGTGCATGTCTCTGAATCTCTGTTAACTATTGTAGTGCTCATCAGCACTTTCCTGTAGTAGTTAACATTGGAGGCCTATGCATCACTTTAGCACAGGAATCCACCCAGACTTACTTCACCATGCGCGCATACACACATTCAAACACACATACCTCTTACCTGTCAGAGACAAGATAACATCCTCAATGCTTCTCCTTAGTTTTACTTTTGTCTCTTCTGTCACAAATGGTGTATTCTTACTGTCAGTTAATAATGTCACGCTTTAGAGTTTCATTCTTTTGTGATATATAATGTATTTTGATACTAGAACTCTTTCTTCTATTATTTTTAAGTGAGTCCTGGTAATATTTTAACTAATCTCCTTGGTGTTGTCTAATGTTCCTCCCAGCTTCTTACTGAAGCCGCCCCCCGCTGGAAACAATGGATTGTCCCAGACATCAAAGCATTATGCTTCTTAGTGTATAAAACAAGGTCTACATTAGCAGATAAATTAGTGTAGTGGAGTAAGGCTCCTGCTATTGTGTAAAGGGTGCAGGGATTAACCCCCCACCTTCATATTGCACTTTTTACAGATATAGGTAATATTTTAAAGTTTTCCTGCTGTCTAGTGGTGGTGCAGAAGACTAATATCCTCTATATGAGGTGGGAGTGTAGAGGATTTGACTAATTTTTAGTGGCTTAAGGCACAACTATAGAGTAAATCTAGTGTCTATTATTCCCCCCAACCAATATTGTTGTTCTGTTGTTTTTTTTATTAAGTACCTCTAATGCATGACATGAGGAGTATTCCTGGTGCCTACTGACCACCCACCCCTAATTGCCATTAACTTGTGATGCTCTAACTTCTCCCTGGTGGCTAGTTTCCCCATGACCTACATCTTGTTTAAGTAATGTTAAGGCATTTCATTAAGCAGATATTTCTGTTGGCTAGTCTTCCCCCAAACCATCTCTTATTTAAATGCAATTAGTGCATGATATTAAGCATATATCCCAGATGACTAGAGTCTACCCAGATCAAATATTCCTGATGATGCAGTGTTTGCTCATTAGTTTACGGGAGTGTGGAGGTATGACATCCCCCCCCGCACATACACACACACACACACACACACACACACACACACACACACACACACACACACACACACACACATACATACACACACACAAAGCTTTATGTAGGCAAAAGTAACAGGAAGCTAAAATATCAGATTATTGAACTAGACATGGGTCCAGGGAAGTAAATAGTGTGGGAAGAAATAGCCAGGGAATTGATATAGCTAGGCTTGTATAGGCCCTAGGGCTGATAGCCTAGTACCAACCTATGAACCTATGAAATCAGAAATAAGGAGAAAGGCAGATACAAATGCTCTTTACAAGCATATTATTGAAGCAAGAGATGAACACACTATTCTTGTCAGGGTTATTGATGTAATAATGTAAAGGAAGAGAAGGGGTGATCTTAATAATGTTGTATAGGCTTGTGAATATGAATGGATTACTCGTTTAAATGCTGACTCTAAACCAGGCTTAAATTCAACTATAAGTATTAAGCCTACACTGAAAATGAAGCAAAATATTTTATAACCATTCTTTTATGAATGTTTTCTATATGCATACTTTTTATAGGTATGTTTTTTATGTATGCTTTTGAATGTATGTTTTATATGCTGAAGCTTTTATATGCATAGGCGCTATATGGCTTTAAAATTTTAGCTGCACCACAACTGATTGATTGAATGTGTTTTCCATTGGGCTGCTTTATTTTTGAATTGTATACAGTGACTGTTGATTTTAGCTAATGCATACACACTGAAGAAGGGACTTTTCCCGAAAGCTTTGTGGAGTAATAAACCTCTTCTTTCACCGACTATGTGTGTCCATTATTGGATTTGCTTAGTTTGCTGTTTACATAATTTGTTAACAAATATTGAAACTCTAGGAACTTAATCTCAACACTTTACCTATATTTATCAAAAGCTTTTGACATGGTATCCCACCAGAAATTGCTTAAAAACTAGCCTTTCTAGGAGTACATAAAACTTCACTATTTTGGAACTCTAGCTCTCTTTCAAATAAGCAAAAGGCTGTAAAATGACAAAATGTCATCTCTGCTTTCCTCCCCATTATAGTACGTGTCATTCAAGGATCTATTTTAGGTCCCCTATTGTACAATATATTCATTAATGATCTCTGCCTAACTTCTAAACAACCACTGGCATACAGTACATAAATGATTCAACAATCATCTGTTCTGTTAAAAGCAAAAATAAATTAAAACAACTTACCCAAGAGTCTTTCTTCACAATAGAGGTGTGGCTGTCTAATGCACAAATGCTCCATAACCCTAGGAAAAACAAAGTAGATCTTATTTACCCAAAAATATTCAAATGACTACAAAAATAACTTCAATCATTTCTTCTACCAACCCCAATATAGAACTAGAAAGTCAAAGTTGTCACTGTTGAGAAAAGCTTAAAATGTGATAATCACATAAAACAAGGAGTAAAAAACACCCGCCAAAAGCTAGGTGTGCTCTGTAGTCAAACAACACCTCACAGATAATGCCAGCAAAAGCACTGCCCAGTTCATTCTCATCCCTGGACTATTATGCTGTTCCCATCTTGATTAACTCATCTCTACACTTGGAACAGTGCTATAACATAGTGGTTAAATCTGTCACCAGTTATCACTATATGACACATCACTGTCTGTCCTTAAAAGAAAGTTCAGTGGTTAGACCTAAGGCATTATCTAGCACTTTCCCAACTTGTAACTTCCCAGAACCTCAACTGTTTTCCAGACAAATGCCCTAGTTTGAAAAAATATTCTCCAGCTCTATAACCCAAGTACAGAGCTGAGATCCAGTGACAAAATATTATTAACTGTTATAAACGGTTACAACATCATGGAATGTAACAGCATATGTTAGATTGCACTGTAGTGCATACAAGTGTACTGCTCCAACCAAAAATGCCTGATCCACAACACAATGACATGGTTCAGCTCCCATCAATAGCAATGTATTCTGTTCTAGATGAGTAAAAACTGAAGAAATGTGCATAGACTGGGATAAATATGCCATTGGAAAACAAAAGCCAAATGCAAAACAAAACAACCAATGGAATAACACACTGTCTGAAGATAAAAACTTGTTTTATTACCAAACAAAATAGGTATGCGCTTTACTTTTGCTTCATCAGACCATATACACAGAGAGAAGAGCATCCTTTACTTATAGGCAATCCAATTACTAAGCAACCAATCACATGCTAAGGGTCACAGTTAAAGGAGAAAGACATAATAAAAAACACAGCTTATGTAAAACTGTATACATATCTGCAGAAACCACATACAGAAAAAATGCATACAAAGAGAAATTCAACATGCAGATAAACATCAATGTCATAAAACAAACACATATTGACAAAAATATAAAAACAAAAATAAACAAAAAATATAAAAAAGTCTTTTAACTCCTAAGACTACGTCCCTTCAGAATGGGTCTAAGTGTGACTTTCTCATTAAGCCCACTACCCTGATCAGCTCTCAGTCTTATCATCCAACAAACCTCCCTGGTTTCGGTAAGATTCCTGATGTCACCACCTCTAATGCTGGGATAAATTCTGTCAATAACCATGAACCTGAAGGTGTGTCTGTTGTTAGTATTGATCACATGTTTAGGGAGGGCATTGGTGGTAGAGGCACAGCGTATGCTATATAAGTGCTCTCTAATTCTGTCCTCAAGGTCCTATCGGTTTTCCCAATATAAAATGCATTACAGTCCATTACCTGTTGTACCTGCCAGCATTTCTGTTCCCTTTATCTAAACCACAGATTCCAGAATGACTATGAACATCATTAGGAAACACTGGGGCTTGTTAACCACTGACCCCCAGTATCAAAAGAATAGTAGGTGAAACACCTAGATTCCTTTACAAGAACAAGAAGAACTTGAAGAGGTTGTTGTGCTATCCGGGCAGTTACAAGTATGATGTGAGTGGGATTGAAGGGACTATGACACCCTGTGGTAATTGCAACTTTTGCAGTTTCATAGACAGAAGTGGATGCTTTGAGCAACCTGACACTGATCATAGGTTTAGTTTTAGGACAGGGGCTACCTGTATGGCTACGCATGTCATCTATCTTGCTTATTGCATGCTCTGTAAAGCATTTTATGTTGGGAAAACCAACAGAACCTTGACAGATAGAATTAGAGAACACTTATATAGCATACCTTTAGCACCAATACCCTCTTCAAACATGTGATCAATACTAACAACAGACACACCTTCAGGTTCATGGTTATTGACAGAATTTATCTCAGCGTTAGAGGTGATGACATCAGGAATCTAACTGAAACCAGAGAGGGTAGATGGATGATAAGACTGAGAGCTGATCAGGGTAGTGGGCTTAATGAGAAAGTTCCACTTAGACCCATTCTAAAGGGACGTAGTCTTAGGAGTTAAAAGGCTTTTTTATATTTGTCGTTTTTTTTGTTTTTATATTTTTGTCTCTGGGTTTGTTTTATCACATTGCTGTTTTTTCTGCATGTCGAATTTCTCTTTGAATGCATTTTTTCTATATGCAGTTTCTGCAGTTGTGCATACCATTTTACATAAGCTGTGGTTTTATTATGTCTTTCTCCTTTAACTATGACCCTTAGCATGTGATTGGTTGCTTAGTAATTGGATTGCCTATAAGTAAAGGTTGCTCTTCTCTCTGTGTATATGGTCTGATAAAGCAAAAATGAAAGTGCTTACCTATTTTATTTGTTTGGTAATAAAACAAGTTTTTATCTTCAGCTAGTGTGTTATTCCATTAGTCGTTTTGTTTTACATTTGGATTTTATTTTTCCAACAGCATATTTATCCCAGTCTGTGCACATTTCTTCAGTTTTTACTCATTTTTGTTTGCACTGCCTGTGAGCATGGCTGAAGGATTCACTGCTGGTGTAGATTTGAACTGCAGCTCCCAGAATGCAATGTGAAGGTTTGATGAGTGGAATGATAAGCTCACACAATGCCTGGTAAGGAATGACAGCCCTCTGGTGCTATCCAATGACAGTACTGCCATGGAAATGACTACAGGGCTAATTTAGATGTAGAACAGTTTGTTCAAGCTGTCGATGATGTTGAGCACAATATTTTAAAGCTTAAATGCCTCCAGACTCAACGCCAGCATTTTGAGGCATGCTTGGGCAAGAAAATTGTACCTAGAGGCTTGAGAATACTGAAAATGCCAACATATGACAACAGTATCCTGAGCTGCTTTCAAGATGGCAGAAGATTAATTTAGAGGTGAGCTACAGTTATTTAAAGTTACTAATTGACTTTTTTAAACCTGAGAAGGATGCATTTCTTCAGTTTTTACTGGTTGACAGTGAACATTATAATATTGTTACTAAAAGTTATATACATTTTCTTAAATTGAGAATAGACAATATATTAATGGAATGTTTGAATGATAAGAAAATCAATTATGAACTGTATAATTATTTTTTGGTCAATGAGCTCCTGATTCCTGTTATACAGGGTTTGCCTAAAGTCCACAAGGATAGCCTTAAACCACCAATAAGGCCAGTTGTTGCTGGTTGGGGTTGGGTTACCAAACCTTTCTCCACTTTTGTAGAGAAACACTTGCATCCCATTCTGGATAAGAATCAAATAGTGCTCAAGGATTCCAAACAATTCCTTTGGAACCTATTTGACTTCATTAAGACACAGCCCCTTAGTAGGGGGTATTTTCTAGTGATGGCTGACATATGTAGAGAGGTACCGTAATAAGTACAGCAGTTATGACCAAGCCCTACTTGAGTTATTACAACTCAGTATGACATTAGTCCTTGAAAATAACATTTCTGTGTTTGCTGGAATCTACTGCCAACAAAAGGATGGCATAGCGATGGGCACGTCCAGTGCCAACAGCTATGCCAACGTGGTTATGGCATGCAGGGAGGAGGAATGTCTTTTCCCCACCTCTGTCTCTCAATGGTATATTTCATTTTACCGTAGATTTGTAGATGATTTGTTTTTTATTTGACCAGGTGGGGTAAAGGACCTGATTTAGTTCAATCATGCCCTAAATCTGACCACCAACTTTTTGAAGTTTTCTTTGATATATTCAGAGACACGGATTTAATTCCTAGATATACTCATAAACAGATAAGCAGTTGGGTCATTGTGCACAGGAATTTATAGAAAGCCATGCTATAGGAACTCTTTGCTCCACAGACGCAGTACGCACCCTCCTCATGTGTTTAGAAACATAGTGAAGGGACAGGTGCTTCAAGCCTTTAGATTAAATGGGGCAGAAGAAGGTTTCAATTGGGAACTTACTCAGCTAAGAGGTAGGCTAAGAGATAGAGGTTATAAGGAAGGAGAGGTTGATGCAGTACTAACCCCCCCCCTTTATGGCCAATATAGCAAAACCATATTTTTCTGAATAGGATGGGGACAATGCACATCCATTACCTGTTGTACCTGCCAGCATTTCTGTTCCACTTAGCTATACCACAGATTCCTGAATGGCTATGAACATCATTAGGAAACACTGGGGCTTGTTAACCACTGACCCCTAGTATCAAAAGAATAGTAGGTGACACACCTAGATTCCTTTACAAGAACAAGAAGAGCTTGAAGAGGTTGTTGTGCTATCCAGACAGTTACAAGCATGATGTGGGTGGGATTGAAGGGACTACAACACCCTGTGGTAATTGCAACTTTTGCAGTTTCATAGACAGAAGTGGATGCTTTGAGCACCCTGACACTGGTTATAGGTTTAGTTTTAGGATAGGGGCTACCTGTATGACTACACATGTCATCAGCCTTGCTTATTGCATGCTCTATAAAGCATTTTATGTTGGGAAACCAATAGGACCTTGAGGGATACAATTAGAGAACAAATATAGCATACGCTGTGCCTCTATCACCAATGCCCTCCCTAAACATGTGATCAGTACTAACAACAGACACACCTTCAGGTTCATGGTTATTGACAGAATTTATCCCAGCATTAGAGGTGGTGACATCAGGAATCTAACCGAAACCAATGAGGTTAGATGGATGATAAGACTGAGAGCTGATCAGGGTAGTGGGCTTAGCGAGAAAGTCCCACTTAGACCCATTCTGAAGGGACGTAGTCTTAGGAGTTAAAAGACTTTTTTATATTTTTTGTTTATTTTTGTTTTTATATTTTTGTCAATATGTGTTTGTTTTATGACATTGATGTTTATCTGCATGTTGAATTTCTCTTTGTATGCATTTTTTCTGTATGTAGTTTCTGCAGATATGTATACAGTTTTACATAAGATGTGGTTTTATTACATCTTTCTCCTTTAACTGTGACCCTTAGCATGTGATTGGTTGCTTAGTAATTCGATTGCCTATAAGTAAAGGTTGCTCTTCTCTCTGTGTATATGGTCTGATGAACAAAAGTGAAAGAGCTTACCTATTTTATTTGTTTGGTAATAAACCAAGTTTTTATCTTCAGCTAGTGTGTTACTCTTTTGGTCATTTTGTTTTACATCCTGTTCTAGATCCTATCATTAACATATTATGCTAACAGCATTTCCTTTGCAGTCATGGCAAATGGGCATAGCCTGTGCTGTTCCAGTTACAACAGGTAAGTAACTGTAGCATTTGAAATTTAATTTAAAGCTTAGAACTTTTCTATGCAATTGTATATTTGCCTAAAAATAAACAAGCATGTCTTATGCAAATAATGTAAGCTAATCTGGGAGCTTTTCTGCCTGGTGTCTGCTGAAAGGAGTTCTTTTATCCTTGGCCTAGTCGGACTTTCCCAGTCAACAAATGTAAACAAATAAATAAATAATTACATAAATATATGTATGAAATTGCCATGGAATAGGGGTGTGTGTGTGTGTGTGTGTGTGTGTGTGTGTGTGTGTGTGTGTGTGTGTGTGTGTGTGTGTGTGTGTGGTTATGCCTGTGTGAGAAATAAGAGTGCCACTGCATGTGTGTCTTTGCATGAATGAAACATTGTCAGTGTCTGGTGTTTCTGTGTTGATGATAGCGTGTAGTGTCTGTGGGTGCATAAGTGTAACACTGTATCACTGCATCTAACTGCTGGTATGTATGTATAGATGTGCGTGTGTGCATGTGTGCGTGCGTGTGTGTGTGTGTGCATGTGTGCGTGTGTGCGTGCGTGTGTGTGTGTGTGTGTGTGTGTGTGTGTGTGTGTGTGTGTGTGTGTGTGTGTACATATGTGGAGGGCTGTGGAGGCTGTATGGGGATTATAGGGTCACCTTTGTGCACAGTCTATTGTCCACAATTTCCCTGATGGTCCAGCTGTGTGTCAGCATGGTAACAGCAGTATTCAGCCTTGTAAAAGTATTCATCCATATGAATCATACTCCTGCCAATACCCATAAAACACAGTCCTGGTAAAAGATTGTATGCTATGTCTATGAATACCAGGTGTGTGAATTTCATATTCTTTTTTCAAATATGGAATATTTACAGACAGTCAATGTGCAAACTAGGTGGCTGTTGTACCTTCTTCAGAAAATTATACATTTTTATTTTTATTTGTTATCTAGGTAGACTTACTAGACATAAGTGACTGTTCTCAGTGGTGACCCAATGTGGTTAAGTGACTTGTTCAGAATCCTACAGTTTGAAAGTGGAAGCTGATGGAGTCAAACCCAGGATTATAAGATGAAACTCATTAATAGCTTGTAGCCTTATCACTCTGAGATAAACTATTGTGAGGATGGTCAGTGCATAGCAGTGAGATTAGGTAGTATGGATAACAAAATCAATCCTTTATAGAGGTCAACAAGATTAAAAGCACTGTTGTACCTAAATTAGTAAAAATAGGTGCATCCCCCTTGGATTAGAAGCAGGTTGGATCTATTCACTGAGGGAGTCATTCTCTAGGAAAGTACACTGATGGTGTCTGTATAGTTATAACTAGAGAAAGATTATGCCACATGAGGACAAGGAGCTGTTTTTAAAAAAACATTTCTTGAAATTATTTGTTAAGGCTAGAGAGGAGTGGTTACCTATATGAAATTGGGTTTAGCAATATTTAGCTAGAATTTTAGAGGGTAATAGTGGATTTGGAAAAAAAACAACAATGCACATGCTGCTAACAAAGCAAAATACATTGTGGGATAAGTGAAGGCACATGCATTATAGTTTACATTTTCTTTTTTTTTTTTTTGGTCATTGTAGAAGACAAGGTTTCCTTGTGTATTGACTATGCAAAGCAGTAGAAGATGAATTTCCAAACTATAATGTGATGAAACTTAAGTTTGTCAAATGAGTTTGCAAAACTTGTTGTCTCCCATTCCCAAAAGAAAAATATCCTACCTTTGAAATACTACAGCTTCTGAATGAGCCACACATAGTTGTGACGTAGGAGGTGTCCATTACCTGATAGGACTGATACATTTACTACGTTCCCCAACTAATTTCAGGAAAATATTTGTGGTAAGTTGTTTGACAAAAAAGTGCTTTGTAAAGTGTGTCAGAATTATAAATAATCATGCTTTGCAGTGCCATGAAGCACATAACTCTGCTTTTCATGTCTGAACAGCAAAGTACTGCAAAACTTGTAAAGCTAAAATGCACATGGTTTGGGCACTTTGGTGTACAGGCTTTATTTGGCAATTCCAAGTAAGAGAGTTAAACCCTATTTATGGATTTTGTATCCATTTTTGCGGATTATGATGAAATGGCTAGTAAGAATGACAAAAAAGCCATAGTCATAAAGACTGTAGTCTCAGAGAGCAGTTGGATGAGAACAATCACAATAACAAGACATGTTCAGAGAGAAATTCCTGGGAACATCAGGACAGAAAACATAGTATGCAGGTCAGTTCCTGAACAAGGAAATTTGACTAGAATGCTTTGACATTTTTTGGTTTCAGAAATCCCTTGCCATACAGGATCTCATGTGGCATGTTTTACCTGAATTGACTTTACGTTAAAGGAAGTCTATTTTGGACTGGTTCATTTTTTTATCTGGTGAATGAAAAAGACACATTTGCATTACAAAGCAGCACTCTAGGCTTCTGGCCCACAGACATGTCAGGACATATTTACTACAGGAAGAACAGTACTTTTTACGTCCTCATATGCCTTCAGAATTGAATTTCAAACAAAACTTTTTGGCTGCTAATGCAATGAAGCATAAAATACACTGATAGCAGATCACATTGCACTCTGGAATTCAGTCACATATTTTGGTTTGTAATGCTTTCATTTTCCTATCGGTGAAATTGCACAATAAAGGACATTTTTCGGGTCTATATTGTAAGTTTGAAGTTTGAAAACTTAAAATCTCATATGATCAACATCATATGAGTGAAGTTTTCAAACATCGAATGTTTCACCAGAGATCACCGTAGGGAATATTTCCCTTCACTTCAATGTAGTGCGATCTCGGAGTTGGTATATTTAAGTAGCAGGGGGGTGCAGGGGGCTTGCCCTCCCACATAGAGCGTTCAAATAGGTTTTTTATTTTTAGTTTGTTTATATGTTATGTTCGATGTTTGAAAACTTCGCTCATATGGAGTCGATCATATGAGATTCAAAGTTTTCAGACTTCGAACATATAATATAGACCCCATTTTTTCCTTCCATTTAGTATATAAAACCATGCACTGCAGAAGACTACAGTACTGTACGTATCTCTGCACTGCAGAGCACTACAGTACTGTATGTATCTCTGCACTGCAAAACACTACAGTACTGTATGTATCTCTGAACTGCAGAACACTACAGTACTGTACGTATCTCTGCACTGCAGAATACTACAGTACTGTACGTATCTCTGCACTACAGAACACTACAGTACTGTACACATCTCTGCACTGCAGAACACTACAGTATTGTACGTATCTGCACTGCAGAAGACTACAGTACTGTACGTATCTCTGCACTGCAGAACACTACAGTATTGTACGTATCTGCACTGCAGAAGACTACAGTACTGTACGTATCTCTGCACTGCAGAGCACTATAGTACTGTACGTATCTCTGCACTGCAGAACACTACAGTATTGTACGTATCTCTGCACTGTAGAACACTGCAGTACTGTACGTATCTCTGACAGAATACTTGATCATCACAGACCATTTCTGGGGTATGAACATCTATGAACACAATACACCCCATGCATTGTGAAAGGTCTGAAACTTCTTGGGGGTGGAGGGGGGCTCAGATCTCTGGAGTGCACAAGTATACCCAGCATGTGATATATGCATGTCTAACCTAGAATGGTGCATATAGATTAACTTGCAAGGAATCAAACCAATAATGCCAAAAGCCAAAATACTAAGTGACCTGAATAAAACACTCTATTCAAAGTAAAATGATAAAAGAACTGTCAGCGGTGCAACATGTTGCACACTGTGCCTTTGGTGCAGAAGACTGTAGTTTCTATTCTCACACCTAGTGGATGGATTGCTGGCACTGTTTCCATCTGCTTGATTGGGTGGTGGCTGAGGCTGATGTAACAGATCCCATGGTATTTATAAATAAAAAAAAATGTGAAAGTTTCCCAATGAACTGACCAAATTTACCTTAATAGAATCAGTATCACCTTTAGTCCCTGTTAGAAGGAGGCCACTAGCCTAGTGAGACTAACTGGTCAACTTAGGATAAATGAATAAAGATATATATATGCTAAAGAACAACTTGTCTTTATTTGAATATGTGTATTATAAACAGGTTTTGGGTACAGGCATGGGTACAACATTAGCCCTACTTTATGCTAATATTTATTTAACAAGGTGGGAGGCAAAGTTTGTTTACACTGGTACATTTTTTAAATATATATCATATTACTGTCACATTATTGACAATATATTTTTCTTGTGGAAAAGAGCAGTTAATGAGCTGGAAGACTTTGTGAAATAATTTGGCACCACTGCTACCACTTTGTGATTTACAATGAGTTACAGCTATGAAAGGATTCACTGCTTAGATGTTAAACTGATGAAAGACATAACAAATGAGAATGCAGATATACGTACTATTAGCAAAGAAGTTGAAAGGAATGTAGAGACAGTATACGCCTCAATATGTATTCACCAGTTTTGTAAGGTCTCAAGTCATGCATTGTTCAAGATTAACTAGAAACAAAACCATTTATGAATGTTATGATATATAGATATTTGAATAAGGATTATAAACACAAGTGAAATTGTTGACCATTTTCAATATGTAAAAGAAAAAAGGGCTTATACTCCATATTTCCTGGAACATGGTATCACATATAATGAGAAATTTGACATGGTGTAATATTTATGCAAATAAGAAAGCCAAATTAATTAACATAAAGAAAGCAGCCCCAAAGATATTCAAAGAGAAATACAGGCAAAGGCATCCAGCTATGGAAAATTTCACAATAAAAAAATAATATAATGAAGAGGGAATGTAGAAAAAAAGGTTAGTAAAGTAGAATTTAATAAAATAGAATGTGAAGGTATGGAGTGCCTGTGAAGCGAAGGATTTGGTGTAGAAGGTCTAACACGGCCTACATCACAGCATGATGGAGTGAGTCCCCAAAGTAGGGAGAAGCAGGAAGATCAGGAAACATCTAAAGAAGACATATGGACATGGGAAAGAAAAAGAGATTTCATATGGTGTAATATTTATGCAAAGAGGAAAACAAAACTAACCGATACAAAAAGAGCAGCACCAAAGATATTTGAGAAATACAGACAAAGGAATCCCAACATGTAAAACTTTACAATACAAAAAATAAGAAGACAAAGAGAAAAATTAGAAAAGAGATTAAAAACGGAAACCTTAAAGAAATAGAAACAGAGATTATGGAGTACATGAGAAGTAAAGTATTCGGTATAGAAAATCTAATTCATAAACCACCACAACAGGATAAAGCAATGGATATCCAAATTAAGGGGAAACCAGTGGAATGGGAAGCAATTGGTCAGGTGCCATATGAAGATATTTTGGAGCTTTTCACAGGAAACCAGTATAACCATTCACTTTAAACTGGACATCAAGGGAAGGAACAGGAAACTGGAAACTCTGATGCAGTCAATGTTGAAGAGTGATATGCCAGTGAGTTCCCATATAGCAGAGCAAGGGATGACACAGGATGAAATTGAAGAGAATGTGCCACAGGAAGATGTTATAGAACTTTCTATAAAATGCCAGCAGGAAATGGAAAACAAAAAATGTGCCCTCAGTTTAGAAGAAAATGAGTTAAGAGAAGAGTTGCTTGATTAAATGGACATAGATAGACATATTAAAATCAATGAATGTAATAGACTGCAGAAGGTCAATAAAACTCAAAAATTCAAAAGTTTGATAAAACAAATAAATACAGCAATTAGGACTGTCCATAGAGATCCATGTGATATAACAGAAATAAACAAATATATTACTGTGCAGCTAAATTAATAACTGATAAAGTTCTACCACAAGAACACAGGGTAGTGAGGAAAAGGAAAGGGAGAAATACCATCATGAAAGGACTGAATAGAGAAAACTATATAGCAGTTAAGACAAGAAGTGTCACTGTTAGAGAAATATAGAAGAGTGAACAGATCAACAAATACACTAAGATAGATAGATGTGATAAAAGCAATGCACAGTATTAGAAAATCTCACTCACTATCGCAAATAATAAACTAAAAATATCAGCACAGGCAGAAAGATTTAGAAGATACACAAATAAATATAAAGGAAAATTACAAAATAAGCAATTTATTGATGACCCAAAAAAGTTTTGTAGAGAATTGGGCAACAAGGTAAAAAGAATTGAAAGACTGCCAGAAAAAGAAGAAACAGATATATTTTGGAGAAGTGTCTATGAAGATCCTGTGGAACTTAACAAAGATGCTAAATGGATAGAAGAAGTAAAAGAAAGAATAAGAAGTTTAAAGGTACATGATACAAAGTGGCACGAGGTAACAGCCAGACAGATTGAAACAAATTTAAAAAAAAGCTTCTAATTGGAAAATCCCAGGACCAGATGCAGTACCTAACTTTTTGGCTAAAAGTATTAATATCTTTGCAAGAAGATATAGCCATGAGTAACAACTATTTATATGCATACCAAACAGACACCAATCTGGCTAGCAACAGGAAAAACAATGCTCCTACATAAGAGTGAACCTGCAAGCTACCCTAAAAATTATAGACGAATAACTTGGCTTTTGACAATATATAAACTATACATGGGAACTGATGCCGGCAGAATTTATAGTCAATTATGGCAGTAGAACAAAAGGACAATAAAAGAAAGTCATATGGAGCAAAGGATCATTTGTTGTTAAATAAAGTCGTAGGGGAGAATTGTAAAATGGGGAAGAATCTAAGTACGGTGTGGATTGACTACAAAAAGGCATTTGCTAGTATCCCACATTCATGGATAAAAGAGTACTTAAAAATGTAGAAGATACACCCTACACTGATCGACTACATTATAGTGACCATGAAACAGTGGCAGACCACTTTGCAATTAAGACATGATAAAGGACAAATTATTATCCCAGGGATAAAAATTCAAAGGGGGATGTTCCAGAGTGACTCTCTGTCACCTCTGTTATTCTGTCTTGCCCTTAATCCCTTAAGCTGTCTGCTTAATAGCTTAGGCCATCTCTATAATTTGGCTCCTAGAAAACAACAAAGTGTAAAGACTTCTCACCTTCTCTTTGTCAATGATTTAAAACTATAGTTCATCAGATGAGGAACTGGAAGCACAACTGCAAGTTGTCAAAACTTTTTCAGATGATATAAATGTCATTTCATCTTGACAAACATGCAAAAGCAACCTTTAAAGCAGAAAAACTGCAGCACCAGGAAAACATCAGTTTGGGACAAGAATGTGATATAAAAGAACTTGAGCAAGAGGAAGTGTATAAATATTTGGGAACTGATGAGGGATCAACAATAAAACATGAAAAAACATTAATAAAACTTGGTAAGGAATACTTTAGAAGACTTAAATTAATCCTGAAAGGAGCAATGACATCTAGGAAAAAAAATCAAGCTGTAAAACAATTTTCTCTTCCTGTCCTAACTTACAGTTTTGGAGTGACTGACTAGCACCAAAACATGTTGGAGAGATTCGATAGGAAAAGAAGAAGGAAGTTTTATGCCCACCAAATGAATTATAACAATCAGTGCATACCAAGATGATATATTTCCCATTCCGAAGGAGGTATGTGCCTCCTTGAAATTGATTACATGTATATATCTGCAATCAGTGGGACTCCACACATATTTGCTGACCTCACAAGACCCAAATGTAGTGAAAGTTTTGAAACATGAGGAGAATAAATCTAAAATGACTTCTCTGCTTAATCTAGTAGAAGCATATTGGTGTCAAGCAGGAATGTAAATCAAACCAGAAGTAAATAAAAATCAGGCAACTGAATGCGCCAAAAACAAAAGAAAGAATATAAGGCTAAGGACCAGATGAGAAGGCAAGAAATGTGGAAAATGCATAATATAGTTGCAAGTATAAAAAACTTCTGGAAGAACCTCATGTTAATCAGGAATGAATGCAGGAATTGTTAAGGTGAGGCAAATTCAAACCGAGAGATGAAAGGTTAATATTGGTGGCCAAAGATAGTGGGCTGTGTACACGTTGGTTTACAAAGTCCATTGAACATATGGGAGAATCAGACAAATGTAGGTTTTGTAAATCTGAACTGGAAACAGTTGCACACCTCCTTGCTGACTATACTGAAAGGCCTAGAATGTGGCAAGATTGTTGCACTGGGGATTGTGCAAACCTTATGGTATTGAAGTGGCTGAAAAACACTGGAAACATGGGCCATAAAGCATCATAGAAAATGATGAAGTTTACATCACATGGGATCATCCATTACCAACAGTTCAAAAGATAGATGTTAGAACACTGGATATAGTGGTCCAAGAAAAGAAGACAAAAGTAGCATTGATAATTGAAATTGCAACACCCACTGACTACAGTGTCTTGTGTACAGAGAGACACAAAGTAATAAAATATCAGGATCTGTAGGCAGTAACGAAAGCAATGTGGAAAACAGATACCCAGACATTTCCAATCATAGTAGGAGGAACGGGTCTTATAAAAAAGAATCTACAATCATATTTAGATTTGTTACCAATACATGTAACCCCATACAAATTGCAGAAGGAGTCATTACTGGGCACATTGCAGTTGTTGTGAAGACTACTTTTGGGTGACATCAAAGATTGAAACAATACTAATTTCATGAACTTTAATCATACTTTGACTTAGGAATGGGGTACATTCCCACCATGGTATTAAAAACCCAAAAGACTTGGAGAAATTAAAAGAGGGAAAAGAGCAACGGATTACACAGGGTGAAACTAAAGAGAACATGTCACAAGAAGAAATTCTGGAGCTTTCTGTAGAATGCCAGCAGGAAATGAACAAAAATGTTCCCTCAGATTAGAAGAAAATTATTTAAGAGAAGAGTTGCTTGATTTACTAGAGATGGATAGACATATTAAAATCAGTGAATGAAACAGACTGCAGAAAGTCAATAAAATCCAAAAAGTTAGACGTTTGATAAAACAAATGAACACAGGAATTAGGACTGTCCATAGAGA
This sequence comes from Protopterus annectens, assembly GCF_019279795.1. NCBI lineage: Eukaryota > Metazoa > Chordata > Ceratodontiformes > Protopteridae > Protopterus > Protopterus annectens. Next base: position 587,326,623 of record NC_056726.1, on the reverse strand, counting down.
TTCATGCAACATAACAGAAGTAAGTAGGATATACTAGTGTGCAGCCAAACTAATAACAGATAAAGACCTACCACAAGAACACAGGTTAGTGAGGGAAAGGGCAGGGAGAAATCGAATGCCATCATGGAAGTAGCGAATAGAGAAAACTATAAAGCAATTAAGACAAGAAGTGTCACTGTTAGAAGAGTACAGAAGAGGGAATAGCTCAACAAAAATACTTAAAAAGATAAATGTGATAAAAGCACTGTGCAGTATTATAATGGATAAGGATTTATCATGCACTATTGCAAATAATAAACTAAAAATATCAGCACAGGCAGAAAAATTTAGAAGATGCACAGAAAATATAAAAGAAAACTACAAAATAAGCAATTTACTGATGACCCAAAAAAGTTTTATAGAGAATTGGGAAACATGGTAAAAGGAATTGAAAGACCAACCAAAACAAGAATAAATAGATACATTTTGGAGAAATATTTATGAAGATCCTGTGGAAAACAACAAAGATGTAGAATGGATAGAAGAAGTAAAAGAAAAAATAAGAAGTCCAAATGTACAGGATATGAAATGGGATGATGTTACGGCCAGACAGATTGAAGCAAATTTAAGAAAAGCCTATAATTGGAAAATCCCAGGCCTAGATGCAGTACCCAACTTCTGGCTAAAAGCATTAACATATTTGTATGAACATTTAGCCATGAATAACAAGTATTTATATGCGCAACTTGAACAGACACCAGCCTGGCTAACAACAGGAAAAACAATGCTCCTACTTAAGAGTGAACCTGCAAGCTACCCTAAAAACTATAGACCAATAACTTACATTCCGATAATGTATAAACTATACTGTGGAATTGATGCCCACAGAGTATTTAGAAGAAAACTCAATTATAGCAATAGAACAAAAGGGTAATAAAAGAAAATCATATGGAACAAAGGATTATTTGTTGTTAAATAAAGTCATAGTGGTGAACTGTAAAAAGTACTAGAATCTAAGTATGGCATGGATAGATTACAAAAAATCATTTGACAGTATCCCGCATTCATGGATAAAAGAGAGCTTACAAGTATACAAGATACAGCCTACCTTGATAAACTACATCACAGCAACCATGAAACAGTGGCAAACCACTATGCAATTAAGCCATGATAAATGACAAATTATTATTCCAGGGATAAAAATCCAAAGAGGGATATTCCAGGGTGGCTCTCTGTCACCACTGCTCTTTTCCTGGCTCTTATCCCATTAAGCTGCTTGCATAAAAGATTAGGCCATGGCTTTAATTTAGCTCCCAGAAAGCAACAAGGTGTAAAGACTTCTCATCTTCTCTTTGTCAATGATTTAAAACTATATAGCTCATCAAAGAATTAACTGAAACCACAACTGCAACTAGTCAAAACTTTTTTAGATGATATAAGAATGTCATTTGGTCTTGATAAATATGCTAAAGCAACCTTTAATGAAGGAAAGCTGCAGCACCAAGAAAACATCAGTTTGGGACAAGGATGTGATACAAACGAACTCGAGCAACAGAGATTGTATAAATATTTGGGAATTGATGAAGGATCAACAATAAAACATGAACAAATGCAAATATTTTAGAATACTTAAATTAATACTGAAAACTCTGTTGATATCTAGGAACAAAGTTCAAGCTATAAACCAATTTGCTCTTCCTGTCCTAACTTACAGTTTTGGAGTGACTGACTGGCCTCAAAAGGTGTTGGAGAGATTAGATAACAAAACAAGTAGGAAGCTTCATGTTCATCAAATGATTTATAAAAATCTGTGCATACCAAGAGTATATATTCCCTATTCTGAAGGAATGGGCCTCCTTGAAACTGATTACATGTATAACTCTGCAATCATGGGACTACACACATATCAGCTGACCTCACAAGATCCAAACATAGTAAAAGTTTTGAAGCATGTGGAAAATAAATCTAAAATGATTTCCCTGCTCATTCTAGCAGAAGCATATCGGCATCAATCAGGAATGGAAATTAAACCAGAAGTAGATAAAAATCAGGTAGCAACTGAATGTGCCAAAAACCAAAAGAAAGAATATAAGGTGAAGGGTCAGATGAGAAGGCAAGAAATGTGGAAAGTGTATAAATATAGATGCAAGTATAGAAAACTCCTGGAACAGCCACATGTTAATCAGGATCAAATGCAGGAATGGTTAAGGAGAAGTTAATAAAAATGAAAGGATGAAAGGTTAATATTGGTGGCCCAAGACAGTGGATTACATACACATTGATTTACAAAAAGTCCATTGAACATGTGGGTTTACTCATGCTTGTTTTCTTCTTATAGGGTTTCCATATTATTATTCCATACTCAAGTTTGGGTCTAATGCAACTAACAAACAATTACTTTATTATTTCTGATTCCCTAGACTTTATAAATCTTTTTATACAACTTATAGTTCTATAACTATCATTAACCAATTGGTTGATACAATTAAAAAAACTCATAGCTGAATCTACCCATATAGCCAGGTCCTTAAATGAGTCTACAGTTTCAATCACTGTGTGCTCTATTAAATATTCACCTTTCAATTTATGCCTACCAAATTTCATATGCTTATGCTTAGTTTTTTATGTATTTATCAGCATATTATTTGACTGTGCCCAAATGGTCAATTTAGTCAAGTTATTTTGCAGACATGCCTTATCTGTAAAACATGTAATCAGTTTACCCAATTTCAGGTAGTCTGCATATAGACTGTAGAACACCTCAGATGAAAAAAGTTAGGTCTGAAAGATACAATCTAAACAAGTAAGGGCCTAGGACAGAGCCCTGTGGGGCACTGACTGTAACCAAGAATTTCACTTGCCCACTTGCTGTATGATACTTGCCATGTCATATTTGTAAGCCATGTAGTTATTCATCTTATCAAGAGTACATCAATACCTAGTTGTACTAATTTACTGATCAGTGTTATGTGTATGACACTGTCAAATGCTGAAGTTAAATCTATATAAATCACATCACAGCACAATTTTCCATTCATAACTGTTATTATATTGTTATTGAACATCATGTTACAGGTGGTAATAGATCTGTTTTCAACATATGCATGCTGACATATGATTTCAAGTCCCAACTTATCCAGTTCTGACAATAACTATTCCAATATTGCCTTCTCCATTATTTTTCCACATCATGAAGGTAGACTTAAGGGCCTAAATGACTCTGGGTTTGTCCTACTCCCCTTTCCCTTAAAAACAGGTTTAATAAGCACATGTCTCCAATATTGAGGAATATCCTCATATTTATATGACCTAGTGAATAATAGATATAATGGTACTGTAAGTTTTTGCTGAAGTGTTCTCAGGTTATTGTTACTAATTCCGTCTCGTCCCTATGCTTTGTTTGGATACAGTTTGTGCAGTCCTTTTTCAATATAATCTAATTTGATTCCAGTTTCTGGGGTTACCTGGATGTCACTAGGACAACGTGCCACCCCTTTTGTGGAGCCAAACTGTTTTGCATAAGATTTTGTAAATATATCTACAATTTGTTGTGTCTGAGAATAAATTTTAGAATGTGCATATGGTTTATCAATTTGTGTGTCTTTATTCCTTCCACATCTTACTGTATCTATAAAAAGGTTTCCTATTATGCTCAATATCTTTATAGAAATTTTCTTCAAAATGTTCTTGATCTTGTTTCACACTATGCTTAATCTGTTTGCTCAACTTGTTATTTCAGTTTTCAAAGTTGTAGTTCAACCACTCTTCCATTTCTTATATTTTTTGTCTCTCACCTTAATCAGATATCTTGTCCTTATGGAAATATATCCGCATGATGTTGTAAGCCTAGATCCTGATGTTAAACATTTTTTTTTATTTTTGGCACGCAAACAATTTCTCTTTCAAAACTTTCCACATTCCATCTGCAGTTTTTCTACTGAACACCTCATTCCAGTTTGTTTTACATAGTTTTGCTTCCATATAATCTGTAATTAACCTTTTGTGCATTGGCTTAAATTTCAGTTTGGCAGAATTATCTATCAAGAAATTAACCTTTATAACCCTATGATCACTGCACATCAGTGGTGGTAAAACCTGACTTGAAGTTACAATAATTTCTTTGGGAACACAAACAATGTCTAGTATGTTCCGTCCCCTCATAGTTTTTTTTTATAATCTGAAGCAATTGTTGTCCCTGAATATACGCTGTGAATAATTTCCTTACTAATGTTGTAGAATCAATATTATTCAAGTCTGTTTCTAGTAAATTTAAGTCCCCAGCTAATATTATTCTTGGGTCTATATTATTCCAGCGAAAGTGCATATGTGCGAGTACATAAAAGTCGACACATAATGCACGAAAGTTGGAAATTGCGAACGGCTGCGAAATTGGATTTTTTCCTAGGGAAAAAATACACATGGCCGTTCACGAAAAAAAAACTAAATTAAAAGCATAAGTAGGTGGGAGGCTTTGCTCCCCCACACCCCCAACGTGGGAGGCTATGCCCCCCAACTAAATATACCAACTCCAAGATCATGCTATAGCAACAGAAAGGGAAACTAGTTGGCCATCTACCTCCTTGCCCTATGACAAATACATCGAAATGCTCAAACACATTTTGATGTATTTGTGTCACTCTTTTCGCATTCACACAAAAGCACTTTCACTGGAATAATATAGACCCATTATTCTTCCCTCCTGTGTTTCATGCAATAAATGTATGAATTCCTCTAGGTCATCTTCACTTGACTTTGGTGGTTTATACACTCCAACAATTGTTATATGTTCCAGGCTTGTCTTTATTGTCACAGTTACAGTTTATAGTGTTGGTGTTATCACTGAACATGTAATAATCACAGGTCTCATAACTATCTTTAATCCCTATCATAACACCTCCACCTGATTTTTTATTAGAATGTCTGTTACAGTAAAAACATTTATACTCTGACAGAACTGGTATCTAATCATTGTTCTTTAACCATGTTTCACAAACATTAATATCAATCATGTGGAAATGTAGCAAATTTTCCAATAAAAAATTATTATTAATGATCCTAGCATTAACAACCATCAGAGAGGCATCAAAGGTTGCTATCTGTGGGCTGTTAAATTTTCAACATGGCAAAAATTCCTGTCTAGCATTTGTCAAGTATTGCACAATATCTGCTGCAAAGATTCTCTTCCCTGATCTAGACAAATGCACATCATCCTGTCTGAACACATGTGCCCAAAATAAGGCTTGGATGCTCTACACATTTCCATTTTAAAACAAGACATTTTTTCCATGTAGGTATTTACCTCCAATTTTTTTTCATTCACAGTAACCTGACTATCCTTTCTATAGGTGATTTGTGAAAAAAATTTCCAAACACCAGTACAAGCTATTCTATCTAGGAGGGCTGTCAGTTCCTTAATAACAGTCAGAGAATCCTTGCAGGTGAACTCATTTGTACCAACATGAATAAAAACAGAGACATACTTCCTTACCTTAAGGCATTCCAAGGCTTGTCTTATCTCTTCTATTTTCACTCCTGGCAAGCATAACACCATTCAATGTTCATTATCATCTCTGCAAATATATGTATCTAATAATTGAATCTCCAATTACAATAATATTTCTGTTGGCCAGCTCTAAAGAATTTTCAGATTCTAATACAGTAATATCTGCTCTGTCAATTGTTACACTAGACAGATCTTCATCACTATAAGTCATTAATCCTACTGTTTTCATTGTGTTTTAAATTCTCATCCAGCTGGTGGTGTAAATCCACAACTTGAGTCATGTAGTTAACATCTGTCTTTCTCTTCTTTTTTATTACAGTAATGTTCTTTAATCCTTCAATTTCTTTTTCTTCCTTGTTATTTGTTGTGAACTTTTTCCTTCCTTTCTCTTTTTTCTTTCCTTCTAAACAAACTGGATCCTCAGATTGTTAAATACTTGCATCCAGAATTCTAGATTTGTCAGTGGCATCATCTTGTTTCATAGGTGTTGAATGATTTTTGCTTTATTTATTTCATCAGTCCAGTCATTAATATATGAAGCAACAGTTCTCCAAGCCATGCCAATTGCACAAGTGCAATCATCATCAAGTCTAGATTTACTTCTAACAATGGTAAGCAAATCATCCAAATTTTGACATGAGGAACACAGATCATCAGTGTTATCAGCTGTTACCATTAAATATGCATAACATTTATTACACTGTACAAGATATTTGTGCATTAGCAAATTGTTAATTGCATACTCATTTAAGGAATCCATATTCAGCTTCAAATGAATACAATATTACAAAAGAAAAGATCAAAATCAGTAACCAGAGAATTCAAAGACAATTTAAATCAACTTCTATGACAAAAAAATCACACCAGCAATATACAACTAAATGAAGTACAGTAAGTTTTTCTGACCATACAAGTTCTACAAGTCAGACAAAAGTTGTAATTCCTTTACATCGCTCACTATGGCTCACAGTAGCACTTCATGTTGACAATAAAGATAAATAAATCACAAACCAAGATGGGATTGTTCAGATATGCTCAAGATTTTCCTCTCTGCAGTATGTGTAAATTTATAGCTGTCTTGTCCCCTTGGGGTGGCTAGAGCTTGCCTGTGTAAAACCTATCCCTTTCAAACAACCAACAGTGAAATTAAAGGTAAAAACAACAAAATAAGAATCAAAGTAAATCGTGTTAACAAGCAGTCCCTTCCTACCTACAAACAGTGAAAAACAGTGATAAATACAATATAAATTCAAATAAAACATCTCTGACCAATCAAATCCACAGCAAGTCACAAACCAAGAAAGGATTGTTTAGATATGCTCAGGATTTTCCTCTCTGTGTAAATTTATAGCTGTCTAGGCCCCTTGGGTGGCTAGAGCTTGCTTGTCTAAAACCTATCCCTTTCTAACAACCAACAGTGAAATTAAAGGTAAAACAACAAAATATGAATCAAAGCAAATCTTGTTAACAAGCAGTCCCTTACTACCTGCAAACAGTGAAAAACAATGATAATAAATACAATAGAAATTCAAATAAAACTTCTCTTACCAATCAACTCCAGAGTAAGTCACAAACCAAGAAAGGATTGTTTAGATAACCTAGGATACAGCTGTGTTGTGACAAAAAAATACCCAAGTTGTTGTAGGCAGATACAATACCAATGTTTAACTGAAGGCCATGTACACAGTCTACCAACAACAGTATAAATACTGATACAGCAGACACCCATTCAATCTGTGAAGACGTAGACTACAACAGATCAGTCAGTAGGAAACACATCTACCCAACCAAGTGTGCACAACCACACTTTACAAACAACAATTAAAGCACCAAGACGTATATGCAACTATTATTTAGAATATGAAACACATTTCAAAAACTCCCTGCAGAAAAAAATTTCTTACTGCTAAATAAGATTTAATTTAAATCAGTATATTAAAGCAAAATATATGTGACAGATACACAAACCCAGCTGTCATTTAGATAGTGGAGTACATTTCAAAAATCGTCTGCAGAAAAAAAAGGCTTATTGCTAAATGTAATTTCAACATGTTTTGGTTTAGATCAGCGTTTTAAGCACAAGTATAGTGTGATTATGTCACTTACCTTACTGATGCATGATGCGTATTCATGCATTCTAAACAATATATATATATGGTGATATGAAAAATACAGGCCTGCAACAAGGATCGGACACATTTCATTTAACAAAACAGAAAAAGTAATCAACATACCTCTCTCTCCACTGCTCCTCAAGCCTGTGCATCCACTTGATGAACAGGGCATGATTTCTGGTCACAAATAGGACACATGAAGTTAGAGTGGGGGAATCTATCTCCACCAAGTGGCCTGTTATTAGTGGTGTCCAACAAGGCTCAGTTACTGAGACCTCTCCTGTTTGGAATATCCTTCTCTGAGGTCAAGGTAAATGTAGATGGCCTTTACCTGATCAAATTTGCTGGCAACTGCAAGCTGGGTGCAAACATTGAATCCCCCTGAGATGTAGATATTCTCCAGGAGGGTCTGACACTGATGAATAACTGGCGCCAGTACCTTGGCCCAAAACGCAGTGCAAAAAATGCATAATTATACCATTTGGGTAGACAACCACTCCTAGGAACTGTGACATTGATAACACTCCCCTAAGAGTAGAACCAATGGTAATGGACTTGGGAACCTAGATTAAGAGTAACTGGAACTTTGATCACCAGGTGTCCATGGTAGTGAAAAAGATAACTTCTGCAAAGCACAACATATAAGTAAGAGTATGACATCTAGAGCTAAAGAGATCATATTCTCACTATACTCAGCACTCATTAGACCAATAATCAAGTGCAGCGCATCCTGCAGCATGTACCTGACCAGGCATTTGCAGCAGTTGTAGTGACCACAGAGGTCCTTCACTAAAATAATACAGGGTATAAATAATATATCCTGTACGGACTGCCTCAAAGCCCTGTCCCTGTACTTGGTTTCCTGCAGACTACTGAGGGGCAATCTATGCCTAACCTACAAGGCATTCTCTAATTCAGTTATGATGGATCTCCTACACATTCACAAAACAAACAGCACTGGAATTACCTGATCTAAGGATCTAAACCTCATATGTGACATAAAACATGCCGCAGGGGCAGGTGTGTGTCTCAGGGATTACTTCTTCTTTGGAACAGATTCCCCATTCATGTAAGAGAGAGCTCTTCCCTAAGCTTGTTCAAATGCAATTTGGACCAGTGGATGGGAAATGATAAATTTACTCTGTCTTGTCACCTGTGGCCATTATGGATAAAATCAGTTTTTAAATTCCTTAAGGCACTGGCATATACCAAAGCCATTGTAGCCCATGGACATTCATAACTGGGAAAGCTATGGCATGAGTGACTAGGCTTAAAAAGGCTCTAGGGTTGTTAGCCTGGTAGCCTCCTATGTTCCCTTGATCCTATAGCCATTTACCATGTCTGATACCAAAGAATAATGGCTAGCATCTAAATGTCACACCTGTTTCTTATTCTGAAAATTGTTGCACAGAATAAAGCAACTCATTCACATGGTTAGTCGCAGGGTCTGAAACAGACCATGCCATTTTTGAACTTACACGGTTAGAGGTGTGAACAATGACAACCAAAGTATAGTTGTATCGCATGTTGTATGACTATGATAGAAACTGTGCTCTCTGGTGACCCCATGCCTAACAGGATGAAGCTGGACAATTACTTAACAGCTCCTTGCAGCATTCTGCTGACTGAGCATGCCACAAGTGTCCAGGTGTGTTCACTGTGCTGTGTAGAACATTCTGTAAGGGTCTACTCACGGTCATGACAGTTTGATTGTCTGATTCTGAGACATTCTTGAGTTGAGTCCTCGTTTGTATAATCATCATAATCAGAGACACAAATTAGTGTGATATAAATGCCAGCAGCTGCAGACAGATTCATTGCATGATGGAAGAAGTAGGGCTCCAGGAGTAGAACAAGCTTCACCTATGTTGTCAGAAAGCAATACTATAGAATAGGTGCATAGGATCATAGGCTCATAGGAAGTTACTAGGCTAATGGCCCTGGGGCCCTTACAAACCTAGACAAAAGTTTATCCACAAAAAAGAAACCTCACTCATCACCTGTTGCCCCTGTCAATGAGGGACATAGGTGGAACCCCTGGGACAAATTTGTGGTTTCCTATCCACTCATCAAGGGTGCGTTTGAAGAGGGTCAGAGAGGTACTCTATTTGACAGGTATAGGAAGTCTATTCCAAAGATGGGGCAGCATCTGGGAGACAAACCTGTCTCTCCAGTAGGTTTGTTGATGTCGCATATTCGATTTCAGCCTTTCAAGTGGGTAATGTGAGAGGAGTTAAACTTATGGATATGGAGCATTCTTTAGTAGGGCAGGGTCCAATATTGCCTTGCAGGTGAGACACAGATTGCCTCTGAGCAATCTGTATGATACCGAGTAAAGTGATAGTGATTTGAGCCTGTCCACACAGGACAGGTGTTGGAAGCCATAGATTCTCTTTGTGAGGCATTTCTGTGGCCTTTCCAGTTGGTGCAGGTGTTTGGAGAGGTACATACCAAACAGGGCATTATACTCAATTATTGGCCTAATAAGGAAGAAGTACAGAGAGGTAATAACCTCCTTTTTTCAGGATGCAATCCCTTTACTTATGAGATGAACCAAGTAAAAGGCTTTTCTGACCACTGCTGCTACATGATGGTCAAATGTGAGATTGTTGTCAAACTGACTACCCAGGTCTCTCACCACAGGTTGCATGCTTACAGGGTTGCCATCGATGTGGTAATCAGTAGGAGCCATGTTTTTGCCAAATGATATGATAATACATTTTTTGCATTTAACTTAAGGCCATGACTTTGGCACTTGTCTGTGAGAACCTCTTGCAATATGTTAACATAATTTGGGGAGTCAATGACAGCACCCAACTTACAGTCATCTGCAGACTTGGTTAGCCACAGGCCTTTTCTCTTTGCCTGGACTACTGAGAAGTGGATGCCAAGCAGTAGGGATCCCAGGACAGATCCCTGGGAAACAACGCTAGTGACACGTCTGCTTTCAGAGGTGAAGGTGTCTATTTTGACCTTGGAGTTCCTATCATTGAGCCAGTTGGCCACCCACCTAATGATAGGGATTTATGCCAAGTTGTGTTCACTTTTTGAAGATGCATGAGCGGGGGACTGTGTCAAAGGCCTTGGATAAGTGAAGGTGTATCTACTGGCTTTCCCTCATCCAGGGCCTTGGTGACAGTCTCAAAGAAGTCAACCAGGTTCAACAAACAAGATCTGCCCTTGACGAATCTGAACTGGGTGGGGTCAAGTGCTTGGAGATTGCCTATGTCCTTGTTTATGAGATCCATAATAATAATGCTCCATGGCTTTACAGATCTGTCAAGCTAATGGGCCAATAGTTTCCAGGGTCAGTAGGGGCACCACCTTTGTGCAAGAGGGTGACAATGGCAGTTCTCCACTCTGATGGAATGAAGCCTGTACATAGGCTGTGGTTGACTAGGGTGCTTAATGGCAAAGCTAGTTCTTGCTGGAGATGGTGCAGAATACAGGCTGGGATAGTATCTGGTCTCATGGAAGCTGTGTTCTTTGCCTTGGATAGGGCATCTAGAGAGATGTGAGGTATGGACAAGTATCAGGGATGTCAAATAGGTCTTTGAAGGGGATAGTATGTGAAGTTTGCACTGAACATATCTGCTAGCAGGTTGGCTAAGTCAACAGGATCAGTGTAAGTGTTAATGTTAAGTACTAATTTGGAACAAACTTGGCCTTTGCCATGGAGGTTCCTGACATAACTGAAGAAGGTTTTGTGGTTTCCCTTTTGTTTCAGGGGCTAGTTTCAATTCATAATTGGCTTTGGAAGTTTTCACTAGTGATCTAATTTGATTGTTGAGGCTGTGGAGGGAGTTTTTCCAATTTGGAATTTGTTCCTTTTTATCATTGGACAACAGTTTATTCCTTTTGTTGTAAAGCCTGTTGATAGAGGATGTCCACCAGACAGGTTTGTGTTTCCCTGAGGAGCAAGTTTTAGTTCTGTTGGGTATGGCTGAGTCCATACAGTTGTACAAGTACTTGTATACTGTATTGGCATACTGTTCAGCTTAGTTGTCTGCATCCTCTGAGGGGGGTGGTAGTGTGAAGCTACTGATACCCTCACTTAGGAGGTTGTAGTCAGCTTTGAAGATGTTTTTTAGCCTAATTACAGCTGGGGGAGGGGGCTGAGTGGGATAGCAACTTCAAACAAGACACGCCAATGATCTAATCTCACCAGGGAAGAACATACTACAGGAGTGGTGCAGCAGTCACCCATGATGGTGAGAACCAAGTCCAGAAGGTTATCTCCTCTTCAGGGGGATGAGACGAGCTGGTCTAGTGCGTTAGAACTGATGAAGTCAAGGAATCATTGGGTGAGTGCATTAATGCAGGAATAGTTCACCCAGTCTATGATGGAGTAGTTGAAGTCACCAAGGATCAGGGTGTTAGGGGCTACCTTGATGGAGTCATGTAGGTCCAGGTAGGAGTGGGTGTCCTGAGTCATGGAGGGGGTCTATAGCTGGCTATAACTTGGATAAGTGTCTTGCCAACTGTCAGTTGCACCTAGAGTAATTCCAGTGTATTATGCTGACAAACCAGTGTGGAGGTGTGCCTGTCCTTAATGAAGATAGCGACTTCACCACCCTTAGTCTTCCCGACCTCATTTTGGGGCTGGAATGTGTGGAATGAGGGTTACACTTGAAAAGGTTAAATGGCTGAAAATATCGAAGACCATATGGTTGAGACCATATGATCAACATTTCAGAAGATTGATCTTTTAAAATTGTAAAAAAAAAAAAACAAATACAAGAAGACGTTACTGCCCCCCTGTGCCCCCCACACCCCCCCTACTTAAATATACCACTTCCGAGAGCTCGCTACACTGACAATATAGTGCGGAATGGGAAGTTTTCCTATTCCCAGCTGTAGCACGATCTCAGAGTAGGTATATTTAAGTAGGGGGTGTGGGCCCCCTGCAGTAACGTCTTCTTGTATATATATATATATATATATATATATATATATATATATATATATATATATATATATTTTTACAATTTTAAAAGATCGATCTTCTGAAATATCGATCATATGGTCTCGACCATATGGTCTTCGATATTTCAGCTGTTCGATCTTTTCAAGTGTAACTGGAATGAGGTATAGCCTGGTAAGGCAGGGGTGCTGTCCGCAGCCCTGAATCAAGTTTCTGTGACCATACAGACATTGGCATCTTCCAGTACATGGTGAGCCTCCAGTGAGTGCATTTTCAGGTTAAGGCATTAAGCAGCAAGTCCTTCAATTTGCTTTTTGACAGATCTTTTATGTTGAAAGATTTGTCTTTGGGACATAGCCTAAAAAAGGCACAACTGGGGAGTCAAGAGCTTTGGCCAGGATCCTGAATATCTGGGGTTACAGGTGGAGGCCATTTCTGGCAAATCATCAAGGCCTGTCAGCCATGCTATCCCAGGCAGACAGATACTGGATTCCCTTAGAAAGACACCAGAAACTAAGCCAATTGCTGAAGTCAATTATTTTTTGTTGGTATTGTGGTATCATTCTTGATGAAGATAGGATGCTGCTTAGGGCTAGGGTCCTACCTGCCCGGGGCACATACTCTGAGATCTCAATCATGTCTCTTTTCATATAGTCCAGAAAGGTATGTCTCAAGTCAATCATACAAACATCAACAAAGACAGAGTCATACTTGTACGTGTTGTGGAGAGACTTAAGTGCATGCTTGATGTGGCAGATTCTGGCAACTGACAGTCAACTGACTGCGATCTTCTCCTTGTCAAGCCTGGTGAGAGGGACATCAGTGTGTCTCACAATTGAGTCACCAATGACTAGTATGTTTGGCTTATTATTATGCCTTATGGACTGTGTTTGTGAGACATTGGTGTGTTGTCTGCTGTCTGTAACGTGTTTGATGTTGTGTGAGGAATGTTTGTGAATGTGTTTTGGAGGACTCTGCTGTTTAGGTAAGTTTTCATTGAGGACATCTGCATATGTGTGTGCTGTGCTTGTTTATGTGATGTGGGTGGTGTGGTGTTTGTGCTGACAATCTCCTCTTTGTCAGAAGCACTGACTGTGGCACTAGAGAGCATGGACATGGATTCCAGGTTACTAATGTAGATGCATTTCTCACAAGTAGATGTGCTAGGAGAAGAGGGCTGTCAGTGAACATTTGGCAGCTGCTACACTGTCTCAGTATACCTATGTCAACCAGGCTGGCAGAAGAAACTGATGGGAATTGTCCAGACATAGTGTTTTGAATACTTGGGCGAATTTATGGAGAGTGGGTTTTGATAAATGTTTGTCCGCAAGAGTGTAGACCACAAAAACCTTCATAAATGTATAATAGCTGGCCTGAAGCACAAGTGCTAAAACTAAAACTATAGGTAAGTACTAGGCTAGCTGCCTTGGAGACCATTTTAAGCCTAGTCATCTTCCATTTTTGTGCTCACATTAACCTATCCTATTTCGTTAGAGATCGGCCTTACCCATCCAATTCTTGATAATTATTTATTATATCTAATGAGAAAGAATAACTGGGATCATACCACAGATAATTTGAGGGGCTCATGCAAGGTATTTAGGAGCTGCTTTTGTCTATTAATAGAATAGGGGACAGTCCTGGAATAAATTTTCTGTTTCCTATCCATAGATCATACCTCTCAACCTCTTAGTGCAAGCAACATGGACAAAGCCCAACAAAATAGGAGGCAAAGGCCCAAAAATGGGGACATATTTTAAATACTGCTATTATAAACTTAGAAAGCTGCTAGAGTAGCAGGGTTTCTTTTAAAATGCATTTTCTGAAGGATTTAAAGTCTGAAACTCAAATGTTTGTCATTATTTAGGGACTTCAATCCTGAGATCATCCCAGTCATTTTCCAGAAAACCACAAATTTTCTCAGTAACATGCCAAAAAATTTGAGCCCAAAATAGGGACATTCTTCAAAAATCCGTGCAATTGAGAGGTGTGCCATAGATCCAAGTTGCATTTGAATTTGGACTGGGATGAACTTTGTTTTATGTGGATGGTGAGTCTATTCCAGAGTAACAGTACCCTCTGAGAGATATAGCTGTCCCAGCAAACCATTAAGCTGATGCTGCAAAAGAGGTTAAGTCCCTAGACTAAGTATTTCTGATGCATTTGACTTGCTGATGTACAGTAATTCATAAGTACTGGGTCAGAGGATGCCTTGTATGCTAGACACAGGACACCTATTGGCAGTCTGTAGCAAACAGTGACAGGGCTTTGAGTCCATCTATGTAAGGCATATTGTTTAGCCCTTTTAACTTTTAGTAAGGTATCTCTCTAGGCATTACAGTTGTTGCATGTGTCTGGACAGATATGACTGGCCTAATGAGGGATAACTGTACTGAGAAGATTACTTCCAATGGGGAGAGGCAGTCCCTCCTCATTAGACCCATACATAGTCCGTAGAGATCAGCACTATGGGCAGAGTGTTTCTGGATGTGGTAGGGTCAGCCAGGACCATCGTGTGAGCCATCAGCATGGGAACCCCTAGACTGCATTAGAGTAACACTGATGGCTGATCCAGTGTGTGTGTTCCATTGTGTCATTCTGACCCTGTGGCAATTATGACCATTGTGATGACCACTGACGAATCCATCTGTAGGTAGTTTTTTAAATGTCTGATTCCACAGGGGTTTCCTGATCATTTTCCTGACCTAGTTGACTAGCTTCCAGATGTGATACAAAGAACTTATTTATCATTAGTAAATGTTAGTACAGATATTGACAAGCTCCATGCTTCTATGTTTGCATGTGTTTCTAGTTGACATATAGCACATCTTTACATAGTTAACAGCATGTCATCTTAGTCATCCAATATTGATTGCTGCATTACACATTTCCTTGTTGCCTGCCATTCCCACATGTAAAGGTATATCTCTGTATGTATACCTGTACCACTTATGGCATGTTAATGTAAGTACTGTGCATGCCTCACCCTCAGCACCCCCAGTACTTCTTTGTACCTGTTTTCATTTTGTATCTCTATGCTGACTTGTAATTTCCATGTGTGCCTTCCCATATCTCACTGATTCCACACCAGTTATGTTGCTGTACCCCAACATTGCTGCATGTTCCATGACTGCTATGTAGTCACTGTTATTAATGGCCTGACTGATTGAACATATTCTTACCTCTAACTGGGTCATGTTGCAGCAGTAGTGGAACCCCTAGGACAAATTTGTGGTTTCCTATCCACTCATCATGGTACTGGCTATTTTACCGAAAACGTGCCATGCTAGTTATCTTTATGATGATATCATACCTGTAATACCACACCTTCTATTGTGTGCACCTTATGCATGCCACACATTTGCCTGTATGGTCCTGTTTGGTGATATACCTTTCAGAGAGACTTACTGTGTTGATGTTTCCTCTGCATACATCCAGGTGTGTTCCTTGCTGAGTGTTATGTGTATGTTGTTACAGTTATATCATATACTTCTGTTATGTGCAAAGTTCAACGTGGGCAGCTAATGGTATATTTCCATTAGTTGTGCTCTATGCTGCTGTTGTGGGGTGACACATGAATATAACTGTTTAGTCTCTGTACATTGGTACATGTGGATTGTCATGAATCAAAGATATTTGTCAGATGCTGCTGTGCTGTCTGAGCTAGGACATATGGCTGCATCCTCCATCACCCAAACCTATTTCTTCTCACTTCTGTGTCCTCCTGATCATCCTGTGACAGCTCTGACAGTTGAAGATCAGACATCTGGGGTTCTTAGGGTAGGTCACCCACACCTGTGATTGGCAGGCCATGATGTTTTGATGTTGACATGTTGTGAAGTATGGCACACATAGTGACCATCTGTGATGCCTTCTCTGGTGTGTATTGTAGTGCCCCCAGATGTGTCCAGATATCTAAATCTTGCTTTCAGCACACCAAGCACACACTCAATGGTGTTTTGGGTCATTGTCTGCAGGGTTATGTATGGTATCATTAGCCAAAGCTCTAGTGGATAAACACAGTCACCTGTTTACAGGGGTATGAGAAGGAATATTTGATCATCTTGCTTCCTGTGGTAATATCTGTACTGCTTACTGTATAGAGGTGGTCATGTACGTACCTAGTAGGAACCCCTCCAGTATTTCACCATGATGGAAAGCAGACCTCAGTGCACTTTTCCTCCATATTGTTGGATCATGCACACTACCAGTGCGTGTTGCCATGATATTAGTAATGAGGCTATCAACAGAGCACACACCTGACAATTGAGTGATGGCCACCCCTTTCTGTCATTGTACATTCAGCATCAGATACAGATGGTATTTATATTAGGGCATGGGTGCAGTCTATTGCACTGAGGACATAGGTGAAGTTGGCTATGGCAGAGAACTGTTGCATGACATTTCTGCACTTCAAGGCTGTTGCCAGGAAGTGTATATATTCATCCACCTTATGCACATTGCTGCCAGGAATTGTGAGAGAATGTGACTGGCAGCAGTCTGCAGCAATCCTACAGCATCTCACATATGCTGACGAAATGTTCTAGAGGTCAGTATACCTAGACTAAGGCAAACATTTGTTTTTACTGATAGTGGATTATCTCGGAGACTACACGCATACACTTGTGGTGCACACATCCTGCACCATCTGTATCTATCTAATCTGTATTGATCTATTATTTCCTGTTCAGACAGCTGCCTTAACTGTAGACTGGCTCTGCGCCTGGCTGGCTGCCTTCTGGGATGCTGTTGCAGATCATCTTTTGTTATGTCTTGCAGTACCCCAGCCTGCTGTAGTGCATTAATGCTGCTTATATTTTTGTTTAAATTATATTTGCTGAATCCACAGGCCTCCTTAGCAGTTTGCAGAATATAGTTGTGTTAACACTCAGCATATATGGCCTTTGCTGACTGCTTTCAGAAAGTTGTTGGCGAAATACTGTGTCAGATTTAAATTGCATTGGGTGCACCTGTTGTGCTTTGGAATCCAACGGGTGTGTGGAGTCCACAATTATCCAACAATGAATAATTACTTGGTCTTGTTTTAGCATACATTATAAAACTGTGCCCACTGCTGATGGCTGATGCGTTTGCATCTTCCTTCAGAATGTTGCACTGTCTGCAACTTTCTTTTGGAATCCAGCCCTATATATCAAAGGCTAGTTCACTTAACTAATTCACAAGCCTCAACTGCATACAGCCTTGCAGTAATTCCCACTATTTTCATTAAAACACTTTCTATGCCAATTCATACATGCACATACTCACATGCACACACATGCATACACACTATGAAATGACATGCACCCACGCACATACAGCATGTTATTACCTTCCTCCAAATAACTTTTCCTGACAGCAGGTGCCATCTCCCATCTGGTATAAATACATGTTAACCATTCCAAAAAAGGAAGTTCCATACCTCTCAACTGTACAAATTTTTGCAGGTTGTCCAGATTGTTGCCTCATACTTTTTACCTGTTTCTCATAAAATTGTGGTTTTCTGACAAATCATTGCCAAATCATTGAGGACTGAAGTCAGAAAATAATGACACATTTGAGATTCAGGGGTCATAACCCTTCAGAAAATTTATTGTAATACAAAACCTGTTATTCAACTTTCTAAGTTTGTAAGAGCAATATTTAAAAACCATCCCTATTTTTGGCCCTTTGTTTGCTCCCGCCATTGTTTATGGCTTTGCCCAGATTTCTTGCTGTAAGAGGTTGAGAGCTATGCATCTGTCCCACAGCTCTGCAAATTGTCAAACCTCATCTTCCACAAGTAAGCATCCTTCCAGACACTGGAAAACTATAGTCCCTTAGCCATATCACCTATTTTCTCAAGAATACTAGAAAATCTGTCGATATGCAACTTTTAAACTGTTTAGGCAATAAAACTGGCTTTCCACATCACAGCATGGCTTTAAATCAGGCCACAGTATCACACTTCCTTTATAACTTTCCAAAGACTATAACCATGTTAAACTAAAGCAAGGGAGAAATTGTTGTATCTAAACTGATCTGTATTCCTTGACCTATCAGAAGCATTTGGCACATTCTCCAGCCCTCTGTTAATACACAGACTTATGAACTAGGTCTAAGTTCAGCAGTTACATGGTAATTCAGTAACATTCTGTATGCTGGAATGGTGTTCTATTAACTCATGAATCTGTTCCACTTGGTGTCAATACTAGACCTCTGCTTTTCATTGTCTTTATAAATACCAATCACCTAACATCATACCCAGTACTACTAATATAATGTACAGAAATCTCCACTCTCTTATTGCCAGCCAGTTTCCTTAAAAATAGAGAAAATAACACACAAAAAGATATCTCTAAAAATGCAACTCATTTATAAAATCCTTCATTTAAGGCACGGTCTGTCATTCAGGAATCACTTGTCTAAGATATAACCTCTGATTCAGGACTGCTGCCTATTTTGCCACTCCCCCCTGCATAGTTTTACAATCTCTGCCCCATAAAACTCCCACTCTTCTGGGTGAACAGTTTACTTCTTCCTTGTACCCAAAACATGTAATGCAATCTTCTCTTCCCCAAATTATACACTCATACACTATTTGCAAGCTTTAGCCTCTATACAGTAAACTCTGAGGAAATTTCTCTTTAACTCTCCTGTGATGTGATAGATGGCATTACTGTGGCTGAGTCTGATGGCCACTTTTCAAATTTGATCTCTTCCTTTCATTTTTCTGATACTGCCTTTCTCCTACTTATAAAAGTAAGAGAGTTGAAGCTTATTCTCTCAGACAACAAGTGTAAGGCAGAGAATCAGTTATCTATGGCACCACAGTCTATTGCAGGATGCACATGCACACAGACTCACATGGAAAGCGCATGCACACCTCTGGCTGAATTAAAGGCGCCCCATTTTATCTGCATTTGTGATGTGGCAGAAATCTGCTGACCACAGGAAAAAGCCCAAGTAGACACAGGGAGGATATGTAGAAAATACATAGAAATTATCCTAATCAAGAACCAAACTAGAAAACTAGGAACTGTGAAGAAACAATATTAAATAGAAAAGAAGTGTCCCACCTTCTAAGTTCACTATTCTTCTTCATTTCTATTCCACTGTGATCATTTAGCATTACAACAGTGCCTGTGGACACTTTTTCTGGCAATTGATTATTTTTCCTTCATTTTAAGCAATCATTTTAAAGATGCAGGATAGGCTATGAACATAATTTAAACCTAGCAATGAATCATTTCTGAGAATATAAATCTGTTTACATTCCATTGCCTCTGTCTTATATATATATATATATATATATATATATATATATATGGGTTCCTATGACTTCATCGAACTGTGAAATCACCGACACTCAACTCTTCGACACCAATCCATCGACGTCCATATCATCGACAATTCCGGTAAGCGATCTTCCCCCTCACAGGACCCATGGTAGCGCTTCTTCCTGTGTTACACCGATTAGGGTTTACGTGATTCCGTATAATGTACCTTGAAAGCGCTACCATGGGTCCTGTGAGGGGGAAGATCGCTTACCGGAATTGTCGATGATATGGACGTCGATGGATTGGTGTCGAAGAGGTGAGTGTCGGTGATTTCACAGTTCGATGAAGTCATAGGAACCCATATATATATATATATATATATATATATATATATATATATATATATATATATATATATATATCCCTGTTTTATCATCATTTATTATCTATAAGATATGTTTAAATAAGGCATTTGTCTTAACTTTGCTTCTCGTATCCAAAAGATGTTCACCAATCCTCTTTCAACTTCCTATTGCTTTTCCCCATGTCAGACAATTGCCATTTCATGTATATAACAATATAAATGATGTTCATAGTATTGCAAGTAGCAAAAAAACTTAAATTTAAACTCAAAACCTGTCACTGGCTATACAAACAAAATATGTTTATAAATATTAATATATAGAAGTGACAATTATAATGGATAAGTAATCTTTTTATATATATTGGGAAGGGTTTTACATTTAATATTTTTAAAGCATAACCTTTGCTTCAAGCTTCTGTCTTTTCTATCTTTTCACAAATTTTGGCATTGGTGATATACATGGAGAAAAATAATATAATAATAGCTGTTTTTTTTTCCTTTACCTTTAAAATAGAACCCATACAGATATAATTTAAGGAATTAGAGACCTGGATCCCAAATAAATCTGGTGATAAAAGCTTTGACAAAGGTATATGCACAACACAGGGGAAACTGATGATTTACAGATCAATGAAGATTCATGAAAGATAGACCTCAGGGCAACGTTGTTGAGCCTTTAAAAAATGATAAAGGAAATGAAGTAAAAGGGGGCATGGCATGCAGCAAAGCTCTTTCCTGATGTCAGGAAGACTTTTGTTCAATAGGTTCATAGGTTCATAGGTTCATAGGTTCATACTAGGCTATCTGCCCTAGGGCATTTATAAGCCTAGGCAGAGTGTGTTTGGCTTTCGTCACCCATTTTAAATTAATTTTGCTATGCCCTTTTTCGAGGTTAGTATACTGTGCCTCTGTCTAACAGTGTCACAGAAGTGATACCCGGGGTAAAGCTACTATCTCCCATCCACATATCAAGATTCCTCTTGAAGAGAGTCAATGAGGGACTTTGCCTAACCTGGACTGGGATTTTATTCCAGAGTGAAGGGAGCCTCTGGGTTATGAATCTGTCCCTCCAGCATGTCCTATTTATTTCAGTGCTGAGGTTCAAGTCTCTCGAGCATGTAGCTCGATGGGATTTGGATTTTCTGAGGTGCAGCATGTCCATTAATTCAGGGATGGACATGGCTTTATACGTCAGGCACAGATCGCCTCTGAACAGGCGGTATGCCACTGAGTAGAGCTGGAGTTTCTTTAACTGGGCAGCATATGGCATCTGTTTGAGCCCTTTGATCCTCTTGGTGAGGTACTTTTGGGGTCTTTCCAGTTGCTGCAGGTGTCTGGTAAGGTACATCCCAAAAGGGGCATTGTACTCAATTATGGGCCTGATGAGGGATGAGTAAAGAGGCACAATGACCTCCCTGATCTAGATGTGAATCCCTTCATGATTAGGTGGGCTATATAAAATGTTTTTCTAACCACTTTGGCCACGTGGTTGTCAAATGAGAGACTGCTATCAACTTGGGTCCCCAGGTCCCTAATTACTTCTTCTGTACTTAATGGATTACCACCTATGTGGTAATTTGTGGGCACTTTGTTTTTGCCAAAGGGGATGACTATACACTTTTTGGCGTTTAGCTTGAGGCCATGGCTCTGGCACCAGTTGTCTGTTTCTATGAGGCCCTTTTGGAGGATGCTTGTGTCAGCTGGAGAGTCGATTATGGCGCCCAGTTTGCAGTCATCTGCGAACTTGGTCAGCCACAGTCCTTCCGTGTTGGCCTGTACCTCCGAGAAATATATACCGAACAAGAGAGGTCCCAGGACTGAGCCTTGTGGGACGCCACTTGTAATTGGTTTGGAGTCTGAAATGGCTCCAGCAATTCTAACCATGTGGGTTCTGTCCTTGAGCCAGTTTGCAACCCATCTAGTGACATAGGGGTTTATATTTAAGCTGGTGAGCTTATCTATAAAGACCGAGTGGGGTAATGTATCAAAGGCTTTTGTGAGGTCCAAGTACTAGGTTTCCTTTTTATCGCCTGGATGCACATAAAACTGAACTTGGCATTAGGAGGTAGTTGAAGACACTGTGTAGGGAATGTACTATTTAGGCAGTAGTGAATATTTAGCTATCAAGGGCAGTACAATGGAGAGGGGAGTATGACACTGCTTCCCGCTTTCCTTTACCTTCTTCATTTAAATGGCTGAAGCATTAATTACAAGGGTATAAAGTTAACTTAGGAAAAGTACATGTAATAGAGAACAGAAATGGATAGTTTAATACATTTTAGATCATTGTGTCTTGCTTGAAGAAAAATTAGAGTAAAATTAACAAAGGTACTGGATATCTTAGAAGAATTTGGAAGACATGCATGGCTACAATGGTGTTGGGAGAAAAGACTATCAAATGGAGTGAGAATGTGAAAAGACCATCAAACACAGGTAACATGAAATAAGGGAGTTATGCATCTGAGGCTGAAGGCTGAAGAACTCTGAAGAAACAAGTGACATGAAATATGCACAGATGAAACAAGACAAACTGACCAGAATGGGGGCATGTGCTATTTGGGAGAATGTGATTAAATGTAATGGTGCTATTAAGAATTTTGTATGGTTTTAGGCATGTTTCAGTAGCAGGTGATTCAAGGTGAGCTGGCTACAAATGTAATTTGAAAGAAAAGAGTGGCAGCACATCAGATCTGAGTATCTGTATGCCGAAATGATTTACAGGTGGAGCGAGAAAAAAAAAAAAAAAAAAAAAAAAATATATATATATATATATATATATATATATATATATATATATACATAGCCCCCGACAAGACAAACTAATGAAAGTTAAAATCCCGAAACATGAAATTTTTCCCAGAGCAAGTAAACACTTGCCCATCGTGGGTAAACATGCCCTTTTCCCCAGTGTAATGTGATTCTGCAGTTGGTATATAAAGTTGGTGGGGGGTTCCAATGGTTTAATATTCATTATTTTCATCTCGCTTAAATAACATTCAGGACGTTTGGGATTTGAAAGGTAATATATATATATATATATATATATGTATACACACATATATGTAAGTACATATAATATATTATATATGTAAGGGAAATAGGGATATAGATGACAGGAAAGGAAAGGGGATTTAGAAAAATAATGTGAAGTGAGTTTGAACTTTAAAAGGTGATGGGAATAAGTATCATGAAATGAAAGGCAATATAAAGGAAAGATTTAAGCTTGGTAAAGGAAGTATGAAACATTATTTGATGCAGGAAAAAAAAAAGCTGCCAGTGTAAAAGTGGAATGAGATTTAGAAAATTATGGGAGGGAAGAAACAAAGGGATATTGCATAATGTATGAGATTTAGAAAATTATGGGAGGGAAGAAATAAAGGGATATTGCATACTGTATGGCAACATGAGATATCTGATTTTTGAATGTGACATGGAGATAAACTTGGAATGGAAATCAGAGTGGAGGAAAATCAGCGATTTTAAGAAGATGACTAGAATGCAGGATCAGCATAGAGTACATAATAACATTTCAACTCTGAAATAAGGAAAATGGAGATGCAGAGCAGAGTCACTGTCTGTGATTCATGTGCTTTGTCATGATTTGTGATTTAAAGTATGTAATGAAGAAATATAGAGAAAAGCAGAACCAAAGCAATGGGAATTTTATTTCAAAAGACTGGAAGAAAAAGACATGTATAAAAGGAAGCTGCAAAGACTGAAATTACAGTTATATTCAGCTGGGTTAAAATAAAATATTTTTGAGAGTGGAAAGATATACAAAAGAGACATAATTGTTTTCAGCAGTGCTATTGTGTCCATTTTGTATTATTTTTAAAAGGAGAAGCAAAGAAACATGGCTTTATTTTAAAGAATTTTCACAAAATGGCAGGCTGTGGAGGTAGTACAGGTGACAGTCAACAAATAAGTAGAAGAAGAAACTCTGAGATACAGGGATGTAACAAGAGTTTGTAGGTACAGTTAATGAAAGTTTGGTTAAACAGAGATTATAGATTCATAGACTCGTAGACTGTTATGAGGCTAATGACCCTGGGGGCCTTTCTAAACCTAGCCAAGTTTTCCTGAAAGAATAATGATGTCCTGTATCCAAATATGACATTGATGGCCAGACATTTTTATGCTACCCCTGTCCATAAGGAACATGGGTACCAGGCTCAGTGTAAGTTTCCTATTCCACATCCTCTGGTCTAGGCTGCACTTAGACTGGGTAATAGATGAACTCAGCTTCACATGGATGGGGAATCTGTTCCATAGGAGGGTAGTCTCTGGGACACATATGTGTCTCTCTAGCATATTCTGTTTAAGTCACAGACAAAAGTCAGCTCATTAGACCTTGTATTTTTGGTACTCTTTGACTTACAAATATGCAGTGGATTCATATGTGTTGGGGTTTGTGGATGTCTTTTAAACCAGGCATAGATCATCTATATAGGAGACTGAGCAGAGAGAAAGGTCTTTAAGGTGCTTTGCATAAGGCAGGTTTGTAATGCCTTGTATTCTTTTTGCAAGGAATGTCTGAGGTCATTCTAGTGGCTACATATGCCTAGTCAGGTACATACCATAGGGTGCATTCTACTCCATGATTGGTCTGATAAGGGTGGAGAATAGTGGGATAATGACATCTCTGGACCTAGATGTCATTCCCTTACTTATACACATGGTAAATAATGGGGATGGTTGAATTCCCAAAGGGTATAATTGTGCATTTCTTAGCAATGAGTTTAAAATTATGGCTTTGGCACCATTTGCTAGTCAAAGACAGATCTTCTTGAAGAAAACTAGTGTCTACATGGGAGTTGATGATAACCCCCAGCTTGCAATCATCTGCAAACGTAGTCAACCATGAACCTTTGGCATTTGCTTCCATTCCGGAGAGACTGATTCCAAAAAGGAGTGGGCCTGATACTGAGCCCTGGGAGACTCTGCTAGTGACTGGCCTCTTGGTGGAGGTGGCCTCACCTATTTTGACCTCCTGAGAACTGTCAGTGAGCCAGTTGGCTATCCAGTGGGTGATAGAAGGGTGTATACCTAGATAGTGAGCTTGTCTATAATGCCTGAGTGGGGTATTGTATCAAAAGCCTTGGCCAGGTTGAGGTAAGCTGTGTGCACAGTCTTACTATCATCTGACACTTTGGTGACCCACTCAAAAAGTCCACCAGATTTAATAAGCATAACCTTCACTTAACAAAGTCAAACTGTGATGCATCCATCATTTCCATGTTGCCTATGTTCTCATTTATCATATTCATGATGATTCTTTCCAAGGCCTTACATATGAGGCTGGTAAGACTTATGGGCCTGTAGCTACCCAGATCAGTGGTTGGGCCTCCTTTGTGACTGTAGCCATCTTCCTTTCCTTGGGCACAAACCTGACTGAAGGCTCCAGCTGAAAAGTCATTCAAGTGGACCAGAGAGGTTATGTTTCATGCTATTTATTAAATATCCTGAAATGTTACTGGGCACCACTGATGCAGTGTTTTTGGCTTTGTAAAGTGCATTGATGACCTGCTCCCTAGAAATGGTTTAGGGGATTGTGTTATATGGTATTTTCTTTGGAATATCAGGGTGAGTTGGGGGAGAAATTTGAGCTGAATTGGTCAACCAAAAGGTTGGCAATGGCATCTGATTCAGTGTGGGTGATGCCATTTACAATATGTTCAGTGCATTGTTGTGTATTTCCTCTGAGGTTACAGACATAGCTGTAGAAAGCTTTGTTGTTGTTGTCTTTTGCCTGAGAAGTTATTTTTACATCAAATTTAGCCTTTGAAGTATTAATTAACCCTCTTAGCTGCCTGTCTAGATTGGTCAGGGAGATTTTAGTATGTATGGCTTTGTTCCTCCTACTCTTGGCCAAGATTTTATTTTCTTTTGTTGTATAACCGATTGATATTGTGATTCCACCAGAATGACTTGTCTTTTGAGTTTGTCTTATTCTCAATATGAACAGCTCACTCTATAAAGCTATCAATATGGTTGTACAGAGATTTTGTAAATAGCTCAGTGTCTCCTATGGTGTTTACAGGGTTTGGGGATGCTTGAAATTTAGCCAATGTTTTGCTTTTGTAAATAGATCAGTGTCTGCTATGGTATTTACTGGGTTTGTAGGTGCTTGAAACTTAGCCAATTTGTTGATTAGTGTATATATATATATATATATATATATATATATATATATATACACATATATATATGTATATATATATATATATATATATATATATATATATATATATATATATATATATATATATATATATATATATATATATATATATATATATATATATATATATATATATATATATATATATATATATATATATATATATATATATATATATATATATATATATATATATATATATATATATATATATATATATATATATATAGAGAGAGAGAGAGATTAGACTTGAAATAGTTCATAAAGGTTTTTGGTTTCGCTGGATCCTCATATTTAATTTTTATTTCAGGTAATACTGCCTTATGGTCAAATGTGACAAGCAGAGATATTAAATTGGATGAGGAACATCACCCTCCCCCCATGTTCATGAGTATAAGGTCAAGGATATTTGTACCCCTGGTAGGAGAATGGACCAGCTGTTCCAGGATTTTGGTATTAACAAAGTTTAGGAATCAATGGGCTTGTGCACTAGAAGTGGTGTAGGATTCTCAGTCTATAGGGGGGTAGTTGAGGCCCCCCATTAATATCATATTCATTTGAATAGTGAGGGACTTTAGTACATTGAGATAGGTAGTATGGGTTTCCTGGGACATGGAGGGGGCCCTATATGTTGCAAGGATATGGTATGGCACCTTGTTTATGGTGAGTTGCACATGTATGAGTTCCAGTGGGTCATACACTTTAACTAGCATGGATGTGATGATGGTTTTAATATAGACTGAGACTCCCTCCTGTGCAGTAGCTGGTCTAAAGGTGTGAAAGGTATTATAACCTTGCACTGCTGGGGTACTCACCATGACTTTAAACCATGTTTCTGTGACTACACAGATGTCTACAATCTTCAGGGAGAGGAAGGCTTGCAGGGAGTGGAATTTCTTCATAAGACTTCTATCCTTAAGTTGTACCACCTTCAGATATTCCTTCATAGGTTCAGTCAAGTCGGGAGGTTTATCAGTTTGTCATGGCCTACAAAAGGCACTATGAGGGTAGAAAAGGTCTTTTCCAATATCTGAAACCCTAGAGGGGATAAGTGCAGACCAGCCCTGGCAAAGCAGGCTATTTTTGTTAACCATGTCGTCCCAGACCATCAAATATTGTACACCTCCCTGGAGTGACACCAGAAGCTAAGCCAAATGTTAAAATCAATAATTTTCTGATGGTTACATGGCATCACCCTTGGAGAAGGTAGTATGCTGCTCAGTGCTAGGCCCATACGGTATGGGCCTAGCACTGAGCAGCATACTACCTTCTCCAAGGGTGGCTGGTGACTTCAAATCAAAGGGGGGCTGCAGGAGACAGCTGAATGGGTGGGGTCAATGGGAAGGGGTGTGACCAACTAGAAAGGGGAGGGGCTATGCTTAAAACCACAAAAACTAACTAAATACACTGCCCTGGATGCCAAACCGTCATTATGAAAGTCCAATCAAGACAAAATGAAGTGTACAAGAATAAAAATATTTCATTGCATTGGCTGCATGACAGCTTACTTAATATCTAGATGGAAACAAAAAGGTTGTGAGGCATGAAAAAATAAATTACTTTTTAAATACATTAATGGAATGCCAGTCAAAATCAAGTATAAGAAAAACAAGCAGCACTCAACTCAAACCACTTCTTGCACTGCAGTTCTAATTATAATTTATATTCAGCTTTATTAAAGTACCAAGTAACATGCTGAAAGTAGAAATCTCTGATGCCCCCACTTGTAAAATGTTTCTTATCCAAAAAAAGACCTGCTGCCTGACAACTATCTACTTGTTTCATGGGAAAACATGATCAAAGTAAAAAATGAAAAGCAAACAAGAAATAAGCTCAAGATACAATGCTTAAAAGGATTACTGTACAGGTTATGGACCACACGATTGGCATTCTGTTTAGTTTACGGGTAAAGCCTGCAGAGATGACTGGAAGTCTCCAAGTGTAATGAGCTTCTTAAAATAATGTAATCCTGTCCTTTATTACAAATACTGTTATATGCATTTCAATACCCAAGGCTTATACATTATCTAGTTAAGTATTCTCTACATGGCAACAACAGAAAGGCTTTCAATGTTGGCAGTTCTTTAACAGTATGCTTATTAAAGCTTACTTGCATCTTACGATCTCAGCCAAGCTTACCTGATGGTCATTAAAGTATTGCTATTTAAACACAGAGCAACAGGCACTTTGAGTAATAAGCATAAATCAACAGTACAAAAAATATGACAGAAACCAGACCATTCTGCAAAAATCAAGGACAGATGAAAGCCACTCTAGTACTTGTGTCTACCTTGGATGGGGGGGATACTCTGCACATTTACACTGCATAACTACTCCTTGCCTTGCTTCGACACATCCAGAGTCACTACATGGGGGAGTGGGGTGCAACAATTATGTCACAATTTGAAATGTCTCTGGCTGACTGTGATGGCCCTGACACATTTGTCATACCTCTCAACCTCAGAGCAAGAAATCTGGACAAAGCCATTCAAAGAAGTGGGACAAAGGCCCAAAAATAAGGACAATTTTTAAATATTGCTCTTATAAACTTAGAAACATAATAAAATAGGTCTTGCATTAGTATGAATTTTCTGAATGGTATGAAATCTGAAACTCAAATGTCTGTCATTATTTTCTAAATTCAGTCTTTAATGATATGTCACTAATTTGCCAAAACAAAACACAATTTTATGAACAATGGGCCAAAAATGTGATGTAAAAATATAAAATAGCCACACAATACAGCTGGGAACCTGTCAAAGAAGGGACGCTTTAATATTAGTACTGCTAACTTGAGCAGCTGACAAAATAAAAGAATCTACAAGCATTTCTGAAATAAAAGTAATCTTTAACTGATTATTACAGTTATTTCTTAATTGTAAACCCTCCATGTTTTCTTCCAAAATTGCTATTTTGCGGAGGGATTATTAGGGGGAAGAGCAACATTTTGAGCCAAAATCAGGGACAGTTGAGAGGTTTGGCTATGCCTAATTCTATAAAGCAATTTATTTGCATGTACCTCTCCACCTGTTAATGTAATAAATCTGGACAAGGCCAAATATATTGGGGGAACATATAAACAGTACTAAAAATTGCAATTGTATAAACTGAGACAGTTGATAGAACAAGTCTTACTTTAGCATGCATTTTTCTGAAGGTTATGGAAGTCTGAAACTCAGTGTGTCATTATTTAGTGACTTAATTCCTAAGTGATTTGCCAGAAAACCACAAATTTTATGAGGAACAAACCAAAAATAAGAAGCAAAAATCTATTCATTCTTTGAAAACCTGGACATTTGGGAGGTATAGTTCAGCTGGGGCTGTCTTTAAGTTTGCCTCCCTCCCCCCTCACAAAATCATGGTCGAATGGAGCCTCCCCCTGCAGCCATTCCAATGATCCATTACTTGGCTATTTCACTCCATTTACCATAATCACTAATGTGCATACTGATTTACTTCTATGATGATTTGGACTTCATTTGTAAGTTTTATTTTGCATTTTACAGCACAAACACTAAGACATCTGCTAAACAAACTTAGCATTAAAACTTCTCTGCCCTTGAAACTCACATTCATTGAAACAGCATTGAAACCCACATTCAAAGAAAATACATTTTACCACTGGCAGATAAAGATTAATTCTGGACTGTTTTCAAATCATAGGCCCCTTGCATATGAAACATACATGTGCTCTTTGATACACCTTCCTATTGTTTTGAACATTTTTGCAGTAAACTAGGAAACAAAACGCATGCACCAATAATGACAAAACTGCCCAATTCAGAACATCTTTCCAGTAAACAATGAAACAAAATGCATGCACCCATAATGACAAAACTGCCCAGTTCAGAACATTTCCATCATAAAAGTCTACTCAAACTTCTACAGTCCACCATTATCAGTAAATATGCACAATTCTACAGTTCATCATTATCAGTAAATATGCACAATTCTACAGTCCACCATTATCAGTAAATATGCACAATCTCTGAAGAAGTAAAAAAGTCATCTAAATAATTCCACATTAAATAAATCTGTACCTAATGAAGAGGTTGCTGCTAGCCAACACCTTTATATTTCATGGTTTCATCAAAAAATTGTGGGAGTAGAACCAACAACCTTGTGCATCAAAAGCAAGTACACAACCTGTTGTGCTATTAACAATGCAAGCTGACTTAGCGTAAGCAGCACTAAACTTCTCTTCTCCTGCAGCTCTCAGCTCCTTGTAAAATCTACTCAATACTCAACTGCATCTCAACTTCGCAGCACAAGAAATCTGGAAAAAGCCAAATTTATTGGGAGGGGGTGTCAAAAGCCCAAGAACCAGGGACACATTAAACATTGCTTGTATAATCTTGGAAAGTTGCGAGAATAAAATGCTGTGTTACCACCATACATTTTACTGCCAAGGTCCCTGTGCAAAACAGTCAGAGCAACATACCACTATGCCAAATCAGCTGCTTTATGAAAGAAAAATGCTGTGTTACCACCATGCATTTTACTACCAATGTCCCTGTGCAAAACAGTCAGAGCAACATACCACTATGCCAAATCACCTGCTTTGTGAAAGAAAAATGCTGTGTTACCACCATACATTTTACTGCCAAGATCCCTGTGCAAAAGAGTCAGAGTAACATACCACTATGACAAATCAGCTGCTTTGTGAAAGTAAAATGCTGTGTTACCACCATACATTTTACTACCAATGTCCCTGTGCAAAACAGTCAGAGCAATATACCACTATGCCAAATCAGCTGCTTTGTGAAAGAAAAATGCTGTGTTACCACCATACATTTTACTGCCAAGGTCCCTGTGCAAAACAGTCAGAGCAACATACCACTACGCCAAATCAGCTGCTTTGTGAAAGAGCAGAAGACTGAAACTTAAATGGCTATTATTTAATTAATTCAGTTCTCACCATAGCTGTCAACCTCTTAGCACAAAACACCTGGACAAACCCAGTAATGAGGGAACACAGCCCTCAAACATATTCAGTGAATTCAGTTCTTGCCATAGCTGTCAACCTTAGCACATAAAACCTGGACAAAGCCAATAATGGGGTAATACAGTCCTAAAAATAAGGACAAATTTCAAATATTCATCTTATAAACTTAGAAAATTGCTAGAATAATAGGTTGTGTTACTATGTATTTTCTGAAGAATATGAAGTCTGAAATTCAAATGCCTGTCAATTTTACTTCGGATGGAACAAAAACAATTTTCAGCAGAGGCCCAGGGAGAAATACTGCAGACACATGTCTTTGTAAAATGGCAGGACACCAGAGCAAATCCACACAAACACAGGGATGATATGCAGACTCAGTTTTACTTCTGACGGAACAAAAACAATTTTCAGCAGAGGCCCAGGGAGAAATACTGCAGACACATGTCTTTGTAGAATGGCAGGACACCAGAGCAAATCCACACAAACACATGGATGAGATGCAGACTCCACACAGAAGGCACCCCAGCCAAGAATCAAACCATAAAACCTATAACTGTGAGACAGCAATGCTACCACTGTGCCATCAAATACGTGAGGAGTTAGACATTCAGAAAACTGAAGTCTAAAATTCAAACGCCTGTCAATTTTATTTAACATTTGTTAATCAGGACAGTCTGACTTGGAACAAAAAAACAATTTTCAGCAGAGGCCCAGGAAGAAATAATGCAGACATGTCTTTGTAACATGGGAGGACACAAAAGCAAACCTACACAAACACAGGGAGAAGATGCAGACCCCACACAGAAGACACCCCAGCCAAGAATCAAACCTGCAGCTGTGAGGCAACAGTGCTACAACTGCACCATCAAGCATCCAGCATTGGTGAGTTTAGAAACCACAGATATTATGAGGAACAGATCAGATCAAATATGAGTCAAAAATCTGCAATTTTACAAATGGTGGTGGGTAGGGAATTCAGGTCCTTAACACCTGCATACAAGGTACAG
Source organism: Protopterus annectens (assembly GCF_019279795.1). Taxonomy (NCBI): domain Eukaryota; kingdom Metazoa; phylum Chordata; order Ceratodontiformes; family Protopteridae; genus Protopterus; species Protopterus annectens. Next base: position 587,294,347 of record NC_056726.1, on the reverse strand, counting down.
GGTTCAAGCCTGTGGTATTCCCTTCCACACCACCACGAGTTTGTTCTAGCCACCAGTATATAGCAACTGAGGCATTTACACACACACCACTCACAAACTATACTGGGCTGACTGGGTAAGTGTAGTTAGCTGAAGTAACCTGTTTTGAGACATGACCTTGACAAATACAATATGTTAAAACTTCAAAAGACTACTGAATTTTATATTATGGCAATGACTTGACTTTAGTAAAACAGGTTTTCGGCAGGTAAGCATATTTTAAAAGTTTAATATATGATGATCAGACACCAAGTGTAAAATAGTTACCTTCATTTTACAAGCGTGATTGCAACATTTGGATACTGTGATGTTATGTGACAGCATTATAAGGATGTCATTAAAATGCTACATGACAGCATCCGATGACATAAATAGCTCCACTTCACTCATGTGTAGCGGAAATATTGCAGGCTAACACCAGTGCAAAGTTGACCTTTGTAGTAATTAAGCTATCTCTGTTTTCTCCACCTTTACGTAAAAGAACACATAGCTCAATTTTAAAAAATCCAGACTAAATCTACTTAAAATCATAAGAACCAGCGTATTTTTTTCCATCCTCTTAGCAGTGCATGTATTTCATTTATCAGAGCCTGCGTCATTTACTACAGTACTTTCTCTATAGTGTTATAACAAGTCTTTGATGATGCTTTTGGAATGCTAAATTATGAACAAATATGACAGGCATGGCAAGCACTTGGCAAGCATGTATGACAAAAGATATGCTCCAACAACTGCAGCATTATATTTGTTTACTTAAAATAGCATCCTTTCCAAAGTGTATGGAATTGCGTATTATCCTATTGAATCCACACTGTCTCTTTCACTAACCTTCAAAGTCAAAGGCACGCAAACACACACACACACACACACACACACACACACACACACACACACACACACACACACACACACACACACACACACACACACACACACACACACACACACACACACACACACACACACACGCACACACACACACAGAGGAGTACTTCATGTACCACTGCCATGGCAAACTGCAGCGGGTACAGAGAGAACTCACTACTCAACAAGTATAAAGAATTTCTTTAATGGCTGATATTAAAAAAAAACAAAAACAAAATGGAGAGAAAGAAATTCCTAAAATTAAATAAGTTAATGCAACTTTCTCTCAAAAAATGTGTAATTAGCAGAAATACTGGTTTCTTTTTACCTTGAGATTCATGATGACAAACAATGACAATTAAAAAAGATGCAGTCGGCTGGGACAATAAAAAATACTACACATACCACCAAGAAGAAAACTCTCTGTAATAGCTATTAGCTGACAAATATAGGCCGCCAAAAAAATAGAAATCCAAATCCTTCACTTGACTGTGACTCACGAATCAGTCCACAACCAAAACTGGCTGCAACTGTTTGCTTCTCACTCTTTTCCCAGCACATAAAGCCCGGGAAGAGAGCAACAACCAATCAGCAGCCATTTAGCCCAAGCACGTCATGTACGTGCCTGCGGACGTGGCAGTCCGAACCCCTTCCAATTCTATGCAGTTCCAAACCGCATAGACTGCTGGGCATCACACTGATGCCTTAATTTGCTCTCCGGGCTGCAGCAGAAACAAAGAGAAAAAAAAAAACGTCTTTATTTAAAACCACTGCAACCCAAGGTGGTCAAAGTGCATGCGCGTACTCGCCGAGGCAGGAACTTGAAAGACGAGTCAGAGTAGTCAACTGAACTGTCTGAGATAGTAAAAAAAAATAATAATTAAACAAAAAAGTACTTTTTTCTTTTTTTTTGCTGATGGGGCTGCAGTCCGGCAGTCCGATGCCACGAGCCGCCCCTGCGGCCATACCTGCCTGAGACACATAATCAGTGAGCTTGATCATGTCTCACTTCCTATAGTCAAGGGAGGTATATCTCAGGTCATTAACACCCACATAGACTATGACAGACTCATACTGATACCTGTGGTTCAATGACCTGAGTGTCTGCGTGACTTGACAGATCCTACACTTGGAAAGGCACCTAAGTGTGACTCTGTCCTAACTGTGACTCTGTCCTTACACATTCTGGTGAGGGGAACATCAGTGTGCCTCTCTACATAATCTCCACTGATGAGAAAATTTGGCTGTGTGCTGGTTTGCTTAAAGGACTTAGCAGTGGAGGCACTGGATACAGTGTTACTATATATAGCTGTGGGTAGTGTTTTAGCAAAGTGTTTATGTGATGGCAGAGGACCCTTTCTTTGTACCATGCAGGAGGTTTTAGTGTTTTAGGAAGGTTACCTCTAAGTATCTCAGCATAAGTAGTTTTATGTGTAGGGTTTTTACCCTGTGCAGCAGGCATGGTGCTAGTGTCACTGGCAGCCTCTGTTGGATTAGTTTTGGTTATATGAGACAGTTTTGCCTCCAGAGTTAAAGTGTATTTATACTCTGGGACTAAACATATCATAGGGAGTTTAGATATATGATGACCTCGGGTCCATTTTAATGTTAAATATTCTTCTCTTTTGTTGATTTGCTATACCAACTAGAAATGTAGGAATGGACATATATCTGAAGTGCACGCCACAAGGAATGCATGTGTGTATGTATTTGTCAAGCTCCTTATACTGGCTTCTTTATAATAAATTACATAAAAATCCAATTCAGGCCAGCAAGTTTTAAACTATAAATGCATAAAGGATTTGTCTAATCTAAAATATTTCATTTAGTAGCAGTACATATAAAATTGTGTGCTTCTTTATTACCCATGACTCTGTAATGTTTGAAGTAAGAATTGTGGCATTTCAAAACTATTAAGCGAGTGGGTATATTTTGTAACCAAAAATACTGTCGGCATAAGCTCAAATTTTCTTTACAAGTTGCCTTAAGATTCTCCCTGCATAAACCAATGCATACAGACATGGCCAAATGTAAATTACAAATCATTCATTGCATGTAATTATCTGCTTAGGCTTGTCGGCTTTGGGGTGCATGCCAGGCTAAACAGAATTATTTTCAGTAATTGCTTCTTCACGTATGTTGCATATTAAATATTTTTAACCTTTTGATTTAACTCTAAATAATGAAGATGGATAATCTGCTCTCAGAAGATCTCTTGCAAAGAGTTTGACTTTCAAACAGCTGACCTTCGTAACTGAAATTATTGGTGTACCATTCACAGTAAGTGTTTTTTTAGGGTCACTTCTTAGAATGGTCCAACATCTGTACACAACAGATGTTAATGCTAATTGTTCAATTATGTATGCCTACTAATTGCAATCAATCTGCTCTGTGAAGTTATCTGATGAAGTTTTATTTGGGTGTTATAGTCTATTTTGAAGGTGACATGCCAAAACAGCAGGGGCTTTTCTTGCAGCTGGAAAACAGAACTGCTTGGTAGTAAAGCTATGTTTATTTGCTTTCCAGCTCATACCTGCACATAAAAGTATATTGTTACATGAATCAGTTTTGTTTCATGTCACAGATGGCATACATAGTTTGCCTTGCACTATATACCTTAAAATGCATTTCTGTCTGTGCACAGAATTTGTAGTATGCATATCACGGGTTAAATTTAATTTTAACAAACACATATTTGTATTCTACTGCAGGATGCTCTGAAGATGTAGTGCTTATTATTTATGAATACTGCTCTGTTCCAGAGAGCTACCAATTCTTGCATGTTATGTTTTCTATAGAATCTCACAATCTACACACCACCCCTATTTAAAAAAAAGGTTGTGAAAGAAAGAAGATTAGCTGAATTCTGTCATTTTACTAATTGGCTGGGAATAGGTAGGACAGAATTTAATTATTCATTTCTGGACTGTTGGCTGGATAGAAGGCCCTTGTCAGCTATTAGCTGGAACAACCACTTATGTAATGCGTGTACAGTTGTGGGTCAGAAAAGAAATTATATTAACAAACTAATATGTCCTTATACAGTTGGTTTCATAGGAAAAAAAGAATACTTAAGTGAAAACAGCAAGCAGTGTAAAACAGTGCTACTATCTGTGGCATGCTTTAAAATAACAATGTATGTACAACGGTTCTTATATTGGATTTTCAAAAATTTCTCAGATGAAATTGTCCATAATCCCACCAGAGCTGGTAGTATTCTGGGCCTAGTTCTGAAAAACTCTCCCTGGCATGTTTCTTGCCCCTGGTCCATCCCTCATTAGTTAAGTTGGACTGCAAACTGGTTACCTTTACCCTTAGAACATCCACCCCTGGAATCCAACATCACACTTTTTAACGACTTCACAAAGGCAATCCTTTCACAATTGTACAACAAATCTCAGAATTCACTGATGTTAACCCCACAGTGGATACAGGATATGCAGCCACCTGTGCGAAGGATGTTAATGCTCATTTAGGTAAATGCATTGACAGGACAGTCCCCACCATAAATAAATACAGTTGCACATTCAACAACAAACCACCTGGTGGTCAGTTGATATTCATAAATTATATAATAAAAGGGAAAAATACTTAGATTAACTTGTAAGCCTAGATACTTACATGACAAACAAAATATCAAATGTCTCACTAGGACACCGAAGACAGCTATAAAGCCCAACAAAGCTCCATGAACATAGGCTAGTTTCTAAGGCAAATAATAATTATAAGTTCTTCTTTAAACACATTACAAAGCTAAGGAATAATCCACATTACTGCTCAAAAGTTATTTATAATGCCACTTCTCATTCCAATCCTAAAGACATTGGCAACATACTATCAAATGCATTTGCTGAAATTTCTCATGTGAAACTATGTTTCCCAGTACAAACATCTCTGTGTCAGCTCCCACCCCACCAGCATCTCAAAGGATTGTATCCTTAAAGCACCATCTAAGAAACAAAATGCCTGCTCAAAGGGTCCAGACAGTATATCAGGTTGTCTAATTAACAGTATAAAGCAGGCTCTTGCTGATCCTCTCATTAAGTTGCTCAGTCTATGCCTTGCCACAGCATATGGTCATGAGTCATGGTGCACTGCGATAGTGATACCTCTCCATAAGGGTGACCACACCAATGAAGCCACTTCACCAGGAAATGAAAGATGTTTTAGCTTTACTAGTCTTGTATGTAAAGCTATGGAACACATTATCACTGACCTCATAAATCATGGCATTAAAAATTTAATCAGGCTCAACTTGCAACAATCTGAATTTGTTTAGGATTGGGCCTGCTAAATCTTGTGAGCTTCTTTAAAAAGGTCAAGCAGTCAGAACAAAGCGGGCACACTGTCAGTCTGGATATGATAAAGGCACTTGATACCATACCATATGATGAGAATTTTTACAAGCCAATGCCCTTATATACTGACCCCTATGTGGTAAGACCATTTGTAAACTGGCACAAGACATGACGTATGTCATCAATGTCTGTGACACCTCCTCAGTTACAGAAAAGGTGAACAATGGCATTCCCTAGAGTTCTGTACTTGGAAGGGGTGGCTTGTGGTACTGGTAGCTGGGCTATGGATACATTAATTATTAAAATATATATATATATATATATATATATATATATATATATATATATATATATATTACTATATTCAGAAAGCCAATTAATACTTTTAAATTAAAAGTAATAGTTGATTTTTCAACTTTCTCTTTCATTGTGGGTGCTCTGAACTCTGTGAATGCACATGCATGGAATACCAAGAAGAAAGGTGTTCAAAAAAAGCCTGTTCTGCTTGCTGAGCTGTTTTCAAAATAGCCAGGCTTTGGGCTTTCTTTATTCATTCTCATAAATCCACACAGCTGTTGATGATATCAGAAGCGTCACTTAATAAGTGCTTCACTGTGCTGCAGCATAAATCAGCAATGATCCATTTCTATTGGTGAATGAGGCACCCTGAGACTTTTTTGCAGCCAGTAAACCAGCATGTAGATACTAGATTCATTTAACTGTGTGGGAGTCCATGTGTGCATGTGTGTGTGTGTGTGTGTGTGTGTGTGTGTGTGTGTGTGTGTGTGTGTGTGTGTGTGTGTGTGTGCGTGTGTGTATATGTGTGTGTGTGTGTGTGTGTGTGTGTGTGTGTGTGTGTGTGTGTGTGTGTGTGTGTGTGTGTGCGTGTGTGTGTATGTGTGTGTATCTGTGAGCATATGCGCACATATGTGCAATTGTGTATATGTGTATGTATATGTATATGAATGTGTGGGGGCATATCTCTAAACTGTCCCTGATTTCATTACATTAGTCCTATCTTTCCCCTCAAAAAATGTTTGACTTTCATGTAAATCACTGAAAATTACAGCTATTCAGTCAATATTGCCAGATAGAGTTTTGTAGTACTTACTGCTCAGAAAATGCATGTTGATGGGACACCACTTGCTGTATTAACTTTTTAAGTAAATTCTGTTTATATTTAAAACTTGTTTCCAGTTTTCAGCGTTTGTCTCTTCATTATTTTGGTTTTGTCCAGAATTCTTATACAAAGAGATTGAGGGGTATAGCAGTGGATGAAATGGCATAGAAGCTCTTAACTTTCCTCAGATATTGACTAATATTTTAGTCTGTTTTCTTGTAAAATATGTGGTGTTCTGGCAAATTAGAGAGAAAAGCAATTACTAAATAATGATAGATGTTTGAGTTTCTGGCTTAATAACCTTCAGGAAAAGCATGTAATATGCACAGCCTGTTATTCAAGCAACTTTCTGGGTATAAATGCAATATCTTCCTCAGCCTGTCATTATGTTTTAGGTTTCTCCTTGACTCTTGAGCTAAGATCTTTAAATGCAAATTTTAAACATTGCTCTTATAAACTTAGAAAGTTGTGTGAATAAAAGTGCTTATGTTAACATGCATTTTGTGAAGGATGTGGTCTGAAACTCAGATACCTGTCATTATTTAGTGAATTCAATCCTTACTGATTTTACACATAAATCCAGAAAACCACAAATTTTATGAGCATAAGATCAAAAACATGAGAAAAAATCTGGACAGTTGAGAAGTATGTTTCAACCCACTTTGTATGTCCTTGCTAATGCTCTGGCACATTCTGCTCCCTTACCCTATCCCCAATTCTAACCTTAATTCTTACTCCACATTTATACTCCCATAGCACTACCTACATATCCTGCAAATGAATACCATTGGTTCCCTCCAGAAGAAAAACAATCAATAAAAATGACTCCCTCTAGTTTACCACTCAGGACTCTCTCTAACTGTCCTACTCCTTGCCCCATATAACTATCGCATTACATCTCTACAATCAACCCGGTACCCTCTTAACATTTTCTAACCCTAATTTACAACAAAGATAAAATCCAAGTTAAATAATATGATCCTAGCTTAGTTTATTTTACTATTCCTCCTCACTCTACTAGCCTTCATCATTAATTATCAAATTCACCTACTTTAAGTACATAAGACTTCAACCAATCCTCACACAGAATATTAACATCTACCCAGCCCGTCTTTCTCCATAACACCCTATTTCTACAAACAAAGTTCATCTGATTTATCTATAAATATCTCAAAACTAAATATCCAAATTTACAATCAAATACCAAACCAAGACCAAAATATAACTGGCCACACTCTTCCCTCTGTAAAATATCAATTCAAAAAAAATCAGCGGCGATATTCACCCCAACCCAGGTCCCACTGCTCATAAAACCATCACGGCCAGCCTCAAAATAAACCAGCCATCTAATACCTCTCAACAAAAAAACAGAACTCAAACTCACCTTTCTAAATATGAACCTAAGAATTATGCGCAATAAAATCAGTATATATGTGTACCTTGCCATATACACAGACAATACTCCTGATGTTGTCATAGCTACTGAAACCTGGTTAAAAAAAGAAATAAAGGATAATGAGATCACCCCCCCCCCCCCCAGGATACAATATACTCAGGCACGACAGACAAAACGAGAGTGCAGGTGGTGTAGCAATCAGTTATAAAAATTTCCTAACCATCATTTTAGCCCCACAGGAAATATCAAAATTTAACAATGCTGAACTTCCAATAACACTCCTAAAAATAGGCAATAGGAAAGCCATGTGCTTAACAATAATTTATATACCATCAGGGAATAACATTGATACTGCTGAAAACATCCTGTATTGGATAAGCCAACAAATTAACCATGACACTATAACACATGGAGACTTATAGACCGGCAACTCATAAATTCCACTACCCCTAATGAAGCCATAAACTTATACAACTTCAAAAATGAATAACCACACCCACTAGAATAAATATAACTTTGGGTAGACACTCAACAATAGACTGGATTCTTACAAACATACCAGATAAACTGACAAAAGTAGGCAGTGTGTTTCAGACAGCATAAATGACCACATACCAACACATTCCATTAGAACTCACCATAACCGAGATAAACATATTATCTATAATCAAATACAAAATATAACCAATCTCAGCAAAGATATTTTTAATGAAACACTAAAACAATATAACTGGAATGTACTTAGAATAGATACTGCTGTTGAACACTTTAAAAACATATTTTTATAGACCTTAAATAATCTGGCACCAGTACGTAATAAACCAGTAACGTCCAATTCCTCACCATGGCTAAAAATGAAAAAAAAAAACACTCATGATGAAAAGGGATAAAGCTTGGAAAAACTGGTACAAAAATAGAACTAGAGGTGCCCTCCAACAATTTAAACCTCTTAGAAACCTTTCAAAACTCTATATCAAATAGGACAAGTAAGCATACTATACCAACCTACAAGACAAATGTCAAAGCTATCCAAAACATTTTTGGTCATCACTAAATATACTACACCACCCTGGCAAGACCACCACACCCTCTCCAAAATTAGAAAATATGACATACTCTATTCCCGCACAGTTTAACGTCTACTTCATACAATCAATATTATCTCTCTCTTAGACACTAATACATCTGCCCACCTCTCCCTACCCTTGTCAAACCAAAACCACACGCAGTTCTTCAATTTTAGTCCAGTACCTACCTCTCTCATAATGAAGTTGCTCCTTAAACTTAAAAATACTTCCATAGCTATAAACCAACTAACATCAGACTACCTAAAATGGCCAAAGAAGTCATAGCCTTCCCTGTGTCCATACTAATTAATAGGTCCATAGCAGAAAGATACAACTCATCACTGTGGAAAAAGTCCCACATCATACCACTGCACAAAGACAGCCTATTTACAGAGTTTAATAACTACAGACCAATAGCGATTGTCTCCCCCCTCTTCAAAATACTAGAGACAAGCATCCATATGCAGCTGATGCAGTACCTAACCTCAAACGACCTGCTCTCAGAAATGACTTTAGGCCCCAGCACAGCACCACTACTGCTCTCCTACATTTTACCAAAATAGTAAACCAACATAGAAACAATAGCCTGACTGTGTCCACCATGTTCTTCAGCTAGTCAAAGGCATGTGATACTGTCTCACACCAGCAACTGCTCATGCAACTCTCCCCAATAGGACTTTCACGGTACTCCTTGTTGTGGTTTCTTAGTTACCTACATGGAAGGCACCAAGTTATTAAATGGCAACAAACTAACTCATCCTTTCAACCAGTTACTAAAGGTGTCCCTCAGGGCTTTATCCTGGGTCTTCTCCTATTTAATATATTTATTAATAGCCTCCACACCTCCACTCACCATGCTAGTTTAGCTCAGTATGCAGACAACTCAACGTGCAACCTCAGCAATAAATAAGACATTACCCAAAAATCTTTCTCATCTGTAGAAACCTTGATCAAAGAATCAAACCTCCTACTCAACCCCAAGAAAACTAAGTTAATGCTTTTTACCTCAGAAAGTTGCCAAAATCAAAAACAGTCTTTCACCATGAAGTTAGCAAATAATACTGTCATTAAAACTGCAACGCAGTTAAACTTCCAGGCATTATAATAGATGATAATCTCAAATGTGACCACCATATCCTGCACACCATTATATCTACACACCATAAACTAGGCTCCCTTTATAGGATCAATGGATTCCTTACATATATCGCAAGAAAAGCTCTAGCCACCACCTTCTTATTGCTAACTCTCTTATTTACCGCTACTATACTAACAAACTTAAACAATACAAAGGCAAAGAAACTTGCCTCCTGCTACAATAAAATAACTAAATTTGCCATCAATCTCTCTCATAGGACCTACCATTCCCATAGCTTAAAGCAATTAAACTAGTTTGAACTGCACAACCACCTAACATATTCAGAACTAACTACAGCACACAAACTCATTCATCATCTGGAAAAATGCCCTGCACTACAAAACGTAGTACTGACCTACTGTCCAGCAAAGGAATTCCATTCTAGTAACACATTTTTACTACTCACAAATAAGTTAAATAATGTTGCAGGAGACTCGCTCTACTCCTAGTACATTGTTAAATTCTGGAATAGTATCCCCACACAAATAAAGCTCTCCAACAAACTCAATAGTTTTAAACCACTGCTTAAACAACACCTTAACCAGTCCTGGTCCTGCACATGCTCATCACCAGATTAAGACTTTGTGCTCACCATTCAACCCTCTCCAAATACTCTCCTTAAATATAATATTCTCAACCTCTCACTGAAAAGACAAAACAATTTTTATACATAATTTCTGTCTGTACAATCCACTAAGCTGCACACGGGCTTTCTCTTTAGTAACTTTTCCCTCTGTAAAATCTTAGACTGTATAAATGTAACTACTGCATGTGCATATATGTAAATAGAAATGTAACTACTGTGTGTTTAACTGTTATTAAGTAAAATGCAATGTAAACAAATGCAGCTTTTTTTCCCGGGCCTCCACTGAAAATGGGTATTACCCAGTCAAACTATCCCAGTAAACAAAAACAAACAAGCAAATAAGTAAATAAATATAACTGTGCCTGCTGCATATGGGTAGTCCTACTTTAGAGAATGCATACACTGCCATTGTAACACTCATGAATACACCTTAGTATTACCAATTTATGTAGCAACATTGACATATGCCTTCTTTGGCCTATGCTACATTCCCACATGCATTGCTTATTCAAATATATGGCTATAGTTTGGCAAATGGTGTGCATATGCACTGATTTATGTACATGTCTCTGCACATATTCCGATCAACAGAGAAATCCCATTGTACATTGGGACTGTGAACAGTCATCAAATGCATGTTCATGTGCTGTACTGTTGTTCATAGGACTGTCCCTTGCTCAGTCATACCCATGATCAGTGATATCTATCTATCTATATATCTATATCATTATATATATCTATATCTATACACATATATCTATATATATATATATATATATATATATATATATATATATATATATATATATCTACAGTTCCCCTTCACAAGCTAGAATTGCTGAAACCTCGAAATTCATAAGCTCGAGCCCAGGATCTCGAGTTTCAGTAACTCGAACTTGTGAAGGGGAGACAAAAAAAAAGGAAGTTTACTGACATGTATGCAGGGGGCCGAGTCCCCCTGCAGTCTCCCTGCTGAAATATACCAACTCCGTGACTGCACTATAGCAGGGAAATGGAAATTCTCCCATTGTGCGCTTCTGTATACAGCACAGAATGGGATATTTCCCTCATCCCCGTTGTAGTGCGATCTTGGAGTTGGTATATTTAAGCAGGTGAGGTGTGGGGGGGGGGGTGCAGGGGGGCTTGCCCCTCTGCAAAAAAAATTTTAAAGACATGTTTGCATGTCTTTTACGTCCGCTTTAGAATTTCGAGTTGCTGAAAACTTGAGATTCTGGGCTCGAGCTTATGAATTTTGAGCTTTCAGCAATTCGAGATTCCAAAGGGGAACCATATCTACACACACACACACACACATATATATATATATATATATATATATATATATATATATATATATATATATCCATATATATATATATATATGTGTGTGTGTGTGTGTGTGTGCGTGTGTGTAATCACCACTTGTGTTTATTCGATGTGTTGTACATTAGCATGATAGTATATATGTATATGTGATGCCAGTTCTTAGCTTGTTTACCTACGCCTGTTGCTGTCAGATGATTGCATAATACTATGTGTGTGTGATTTCTACATGGCCATGTTTCTTGCCATCCACAATACAGTCTGTTTATGTGACATACATTGGCCGTTTGCTTCAATGTAGCTTGGGTTGACTTCAGCACCACCCTATGTGGTGCACATATGCAATTGCAATGTGTCCCCTTACATAGCATTGCCCTGCTTTATTGTTTGCCTACTTAGCTTTACTTGCATGTCCTCCTTGATGTGGGCCCTTTTTGTCCATCTCCCTTCCCTCTTTGTAGGTATGGCATATATCATACACTTACGTATAGCATATGTTAACCTTCCTTTAAATTATTTTACATTTTCATATAGTTATTTTGTTAGAAGGTCAACTTGTGCCAACCCTATAACCATCATACAGATGCAGGACATATGCACATAAGCTGCTGGCAATTATTTGCATTACATCCTTGTTCCTGTTATACATTTGTGTTATGTATTATCCAGAGAAATGTGATGTAATCCATGTACACAGCCTGATAGTAGCTATAACCATTAATCGTAAATATATTATTACATGTCATTCCCATGTGTATGTGTATTAACATTGCTTTCCAATACTTTTCTGTTAGGCCAATAAAGGTCATACATATACATCTAAATCTGTATGTTGCTTCTGGCATTGCACATGTTTGTGACACATGCATTCCATTACACGTCTGTTTGGGTTGTGTACACCTAAGTGAGTAAATAGCAGCCCATTTGTTGCTTTGCTGCAGTACTGCTGTTTGGCATTGTGCTTGGTTGTTTGCCTTTTATATGCATGGTCATAGGTTCTATTCTGTCTCCTGTTGACATTCTCCTGCATTTCATGGGCTGCAATTGCATGGCTTACTCTTACACTGCTAACAGTTTACTTAGAGATTGAATTCAATATCCAGTGTGAACTGTGATCCTTATTTATTACCCTACACCACACACCTACTATCATTCTTACACATTCAGTTATAACTGCCAAACAGTTTTCAATATGTCATCATGTCATAGTGCACAGGTACATATGTGTGTCTTCACGTCACCCTGGCTGGTATGGATTCTCACCTCATTTATCAACTTTCCATTGCCCAAGTTGTGCAGTATGTCATCTGTGTACCTTATCGTTCCTTATTTTTATTTCTGACCTTTGTCTGTCATGTCTTATATTTGCTATATGTGTATATCTGCTGTTTTACCTTTTTTCCTCCTCCTTCCCTGTCTTTTCCTTTCATTCTATTCTACAAAAAATAGAAGGCCTAGTCTCTCATAAGAAATATGTCCATGCCCTTCTGACTGTCAATCAGATTTTCCTATTCCAACATACCTCTTGTGTGTCCCTCTTCTTCATACATAACCCACATATGCTTTTCTATCTCCCTATCTCCTGTGGTGTATGTGGTACTTGTGTTCCCCAGACATGGGCTGCACTCATTGCTAGCTACTGTTATTAGAAGTTTTATGGATTTAGAATCCATAATTTCCAGAGATTGTAATTTTTTAGTACACAGCTTATAGACACATCCATAGTCATTTGTGGGCTTACTGGAGGGATTGCTGAATATATGTACTACTTCCAAATGTCATGCAGCTTGCATTGGGATTGTATAATTTCCATAGCTTTGTTAATGCACATCAGGCTTTATGAGACACTTTTCATGAATGACAGAGTAGCTGCAACTGCTAGACAGTGCATTGATGCTGCTGGTCAATTCTGTTTTGCACCAGCATATTCTATGTTTACTGATGCATATTTGCATATTAAAGGCTTATCCATAAGTTTTGTGAAAATATCAGTGAAATGTGCCAGATTCTCCATGACTGTTACAGAATATAACCCTCTGTGAAATAGAGGGGCAGCTCGTCCTATTGGACTGCAGGACTGCAGCCCCCCCAGCTAAAAATGAAACATAAAAACAGAAAAAAGAAAATACATGAAAATACTCCTGGAACGGACTCCGCGCATGCACAGAGCATTCCCTCCCAGAGCTACACACTCATGAGTGCAGAATCTAGACTGAGTTAAGAGCAGTTCAGATTAGACAGAAGGCAGCAGACTGCAGAAATGCACAGACTGGAAGGGGACTGGACTGCAACGTCTGCAGGCTGGATATCCAGCCTGCTCTCACAGGAATGTTTTCAGCTAGTGGGAACATTTGGATTATGGGACTTATCCTTCAACATGAGCTGAAGCTGTCTGTGTGTGTGTGTGTGTGTGTAAAATGCCCCAGATAAATATACCTGGTGGCTAGGGAGACTCAGACAACAGTAGTGTTTAAAGAATAACAGAGACTCAGGCAACAGTAGTGGCTAGAGAATAACTCAGACTCAAACCCTGCACCTTGGGTGCAGGTAGCAAGAGCCTGAATTCTCTACCCACCATCACTTGTGAAAACAGCTCAGATTTTGCCTCATATTTTTCTTCTGTTCTGTTCCTCATGAAATCTGTGGTTTTCTGGATTTAATTCACTAAATAATGACAGGCATTTGAATGCCAAACTTCATATTCTTCAGAAAGTACAAGGCAACACAAAACCTCTTATTCTAGCAATTTTCTAAGTTTATAAGATCACTATTTGAAATGTGTCCCTATTTTGGGGGCTGAATTCCCCCATTATTGGCTTTGTCCCATTTTTTGTGCTAAGATGTTGAGAGCTATGGTGAGAACTGAATTCACTGAATATGTTTGGGGGCTGTATTTCCTCATTATTAGCTTTGTCCAGGTGTTTTGTGCTAATATGTTGAGAGCTATGGTGAGAACTGAATTCACTAAATGATAGCCATTTAAGTTTCAGTCTTCCCATGTTTCAAGAAACAGTTGATTTAGCATTGTGGTATGTTGCTCTGACTGTAATGCATAGGGTCCTATGTTCAAGGCTTGGCAGTTAAATGCATGGTAGTAACATGGTATTTTATTCTAGGAACTTTCCAAAATTATACAAGCAATGCTTAAAATGTCTCCCTGGTATTTGGGCTTTGGTTTTTTCCAAATTTATTGTGCTGCAAAGTTGAAAGATACAGTGTCAAGTGTATTTTACAAGGAGCTGAGAGCTTCATGGAAAGATAAGTTTAGTGCTCCTTGTGCTGAGTCTACTTGCATTGTTAATAGCACAATAGGTAGTGTACTTGCTTTTAATGCAGAAGGCTGTGGGTTCTATTCCTACAGTATGTAGATGCATTACTGTACTGTGTTGCACTTTTAAAGGGGGTGGATGCTGCAGTCCTGAGAATGTCCTCTTTGGTGGACATACCTAGTAACTATGAACTTGTTATCAGTTTGCCATCCATTCCCTATTGCAATATTACTAGCTTATCATTTTTTTAATGTAAAACAGGAAATGTATTCCTCAAGGGTAACAGGCACCTTATTTGTAGAAGAAACAATGAAATATAACATTGTTTGCTAGCAGCAACCTCTTCATTAGTTACAGATTTCTTTAATGTGGAATTGTTTACATGAATTTTACTTCTGCAGAGATTGTGCATATTTACTGATACTGGTGGATTGTAGAAGTTTGAGTAGACTTTTATGATGGAAATGTTCTGAACTGGGCAGTTTTGTTATTATTGGTGCACGCATTTTGTTTCATTGTTTACTGGAAAAATATTCAAAACAATAAATGTAAAATACCCTCTAACAACCGTACTGTATTATAGAAGGAATACAATTTAATACAGTTAGGAAGGTGCATCAAAGAACACATGTATGTTTCCTGTGCAAGGGGCCTATGATTTGAAAACAGCCCAAAGTTAATCCTTATCGGACACTGTTCAGATGTATTTTCTTTGAATGTGGGTTTCAATGCTGTTTCAAAGAATGTGAGTTTCAAGGGCAGAGAAGTTTTAATGCCAAGTCTGTTTTCATTGTGAGACTGCATTGCATTGTTTAGCAGATGTCTATTAGTGTTTGTGCTGTAAAATGTAAAATAAAACTTTTAAATGAAATCCAAATCATCATAAAAGCATGATCCTATGATCCTATGCAGCAGACAATATTCCAGTAGAATATTTAAAAATAGCTGTAGATGCCATTGCATTTCCTGTATCTATACTTATAAACTGATCTTTCCAAGAAGCTATAGTCCCAAACTATGGAAACAATCTTATATTAACAGAAATACAAACTGGGAGGGACACTGTACGACTATCCAAGAAAAGTGACAGCCAAGTTAAGATTAAAATGATTTAATTGAGCACTTTTGCTTTTACTTGAAATGAAAGACCTTAATTAATTTTTTTCTTTTTTTTTTTATTCTGACTTGGCTGGTACTTTTCTTCGATTGTCATTCAGTGTCTGTCCCAGTTTGTATTTTCAGTAGTGTGCTCTGTTTTCTTTTAGTTTTGTATGTTTCAAGTGGTTATAACAATCCTATGTTGTTTCTTTTCATAAAAGTGGAAAATCTCTTGAGCTGGCAAACTAGAGATCTATAGAATATCATTCCTTCTAGCTGAAGCACATGAAAAATGTGTTCACCTACAGTTCAACAACCTAACAGAGAATAAATGACTTTCCACAACACAGCATGTATTTAGACCAAGCCACAGCACGGAAACAGCATTACTAAAATTTATAAATTATGTTCATAGAAGACAACATCAAAGTGAAAAGGTTGCATCCCTATTTATATACCTATCCAAACTGCTTTCTACAGTATCAATTCTCTTATTAGTATCTAGACTCAAGGAACAGAGCCTCACAAACAAAACAATCATTTGTTTAAAAATTACCTTAGTCAACAGACACAGTGTATATGCTGGGCAGATGACCTGTCACTTCTTCAGGAAACAACATTGGGTGTGCCACAATGTTCAATATTAGGACAGTTACACTTACAGCCTTTCTCCCTGCAAACATAATTCTATATGCAAACTATTCAACACTAATATGTGCTCTATCTTCAGTCCAACAGCCCCAGAATGACCTACACCATTCTTTAACAAAAACTGAAAATGAAACTACTCTGAAATCCAAAGAAAACAAATCTTATAGTATGTTCACCTCCTGCACAGCAATCAAACTACTATGACTTAAAAATATTATTAGACAATAATACTAGAACTGTGTTAGTACAAACACAAAACTACGATTAGAATTACCACATAACCATCTCTGTCTCAGCTAACTACAATAGGCAAACTGATCTATAAGCCAGAAAATTGTTCAGCTGTAACATTGTAATCCATCACTATCCCCCCAATAAATCATTAATCACTATAACCACATAATCTAATACTGCAGGTAAATCTCTGTATTCTAATAGTGTTGCTAATCTATGGACCCACATACCACTACCACTGAAATTCATTCAGCATGCAAACTCATGTAAGGTATACCTAAAACTTCACCTGTCAAATCAGTGGCTCTACCCCTGTATATCTCCAGGGTAAATGCCAGTGTCATCTTCAGCCTGGTACACTGTAAAAGATTACTCTTCACTCTTATGCCTTACAACCAGTCATCACCATTACCCAAATGGATTTACTAGCATCTTCCAGCCTTATGTTTAATTTTATTTATTTATTAATTTCAGTTTGATGACCGGGGAAGTCCACTGGGCTTAAAAGGAGCCCATTTTCAGTGGAGGCCCCAGGAGAAAGGCTCCAGTAAAAATGGCAAAAATATTAGCATATACATATACAAAGCAAAGAAGTCATATAGCTTTATGCAGCATTCTACAGTAAAAACTTTCTACATTCTACAATAATAATAAAATCTAGCAACTGTACAGTCTAAGAGTTATTAACAGTGAATTACAACTGAAATCTTGCCTTTATTTCATATGGATGTAAATGTATGTGCAGTTGTTAGTGTATATTAACTTAATGTCTGTTGATGTATATTACTGAATGTCTTTTTAAAAGTGTTTGTAATATGTGGGACCCTTTTCCCTGTACCTCCAATGAAAAGTGTTTTTTCACTAAATCCATTTGGACAAAATAGGTAAACAAAATAAAAAATAAAATAAAATGCTGAGTATAATAATTGACAACATATTAAAATTTGATCAGTATATCCAATATGCTGTTCAAAACAAAAAGAAAAGCAACTATAAAACAGGATTTTTTTATAAACTCAAACCTTTTTTATCAGACCATGCATATAAGATCATAACTCAAACCTATCTATTGCTTAGTCTCTCAAATACCTCTTCAGTTTTATAGGTTTATAGGTGAATACTAAGCTAGCTGTCCCTAAGGACCACTTTAAGCCTGGCCAATTACCTAAGATCAGAATTAAAGTTTGTACTTTGTGCCTATGAGGTGAACACCTTAACCATTATGCCAAACCCTCCACTGTTTGACTAACCTACAGTCCATTCAGCTAGCCAAACTGGAGCAATCATATTATAAGATTGAAAAGTGTGCAAGCAACCTCTCTTACTGAACACATTGCTGCCTTGTACTTCAGTGCCATTGAAAACATGCCTGTCAACAAAATGTTACTGTACTTGCAACACCTCCATTAATAAGCTAATTTCTTAGTCTAAATATCTCCAACCTATGTTTTAGAATACTGCTACTTATGAACAAATCAGTCCTCAATTATCCCTGTTAAGTCCACTTCTTATGCAGCCAAATCAAGGAGGCATCATAAAATTCTTCAGATTTTGCACCTGCTTACACATCTCAGGTGGATAACTGGCTGGATAAAACTTGCATATGCCTCATCTGCTGTCTGTAAAATTGAATGTTCATTAGATATGTGTGACTTTAGCCTGCTGTAAATATTGTGTAGTGAACTTAACATGGTAAATGCGATACCTCTATACATAGCTCAGTGTTAACTAATATATTTTGTTGCCTCATGCTAGTTGATTACGAAAAAAGTACATAATGTTGAGATTTTTCTCCCTTATCCTCCACTGAAAAAGGGTCTCTGCCCAGTCAGACTTTCCTAGTAATCAATGGCTAATGAATAAATAATACATACATAGCTTGACAAATTCCGTACTATGCACAATGTGTATAGTAAATTAAACTGTCCACAAAGTTAAGCAGAGTGAAATGCGCCATGATCACCTTAAAGTTAATTTCACTATTGTGTTAGTACGAATATTGTGTAAGTCTGAAGGACAGGGAAATAACAGAAATAGGGAGGGGCGGTGAAGGAGAGGGGGCAGATGTGAGAATTTCAACCAGAAACAGATTCTTATCGAATGCAAGGTAAGAAGGAAAGCGGGGAACCGCACGTTCAGAGAGTTACAAGTGTAGCTCTAATGTTGCTGTCCGTTGTTTTATATGGTTTCATCTGCACTGGTAACAGGGATTAGAACTAACATGGAATATGAAAGGAGTACAGAGACTTGCACTTAAAATGCCCCTTCTCAGATTTGTGTTGGGAAGAAAACATTCAACAAGGTAGAAAACCGATGGAGTGACAGGCAGGCATTAACCATGTACTTAGGAAACAGTTCGTTTAGCCTGCACATGGGGCTAGAATTTTATTCTTCAGGAAGCTGAAGAACATTAGGATGGATTCAAATACAGATGATATAGAAAATCTGGGCTCTGTCTAATAGGCCCGGCCTGCTTCCTGAGGTATAAATGGCGGCTGAAAGTTTGTGCTTATTTTCTTTGTCATTGGCTTGTCCAGTTTAACAAGAATTTACTTGTGTTTGCAGCTCTAGCATAGCTTTGATTTATGTTCATAAATATGAGCACATAGCAGAACATGACAGTGATTGACATGTATTACTTTATATTGATAAGCTTATAGTAACACAATGTATGGGTTTGGTTTACAAAAGCAGATATAGAAAAGATGCTGAAGGTTACCGTAGTAACTTGGAACATTAGGGGCATCCTTTTACTTGTAAAATCGCAGAAGATAATGAGGAGACAAAGTCTGAACCCTGAAATATTACTTTACCTAAAGGTAAGGGACTGGAAGAAAGTGGAGGTGCAAGGAATGAAATGAAGTCTACAATGTCTGTGCTCAGCTGAAGATGTGCTGTATTCTTCGATCTGTAAAATGAAGGCATGGAGATCATATGATGCATACACCAGCAAACAAGTAAATGGATATGAATACACTTTAAAATCACTGTAGAAGTGCTCCTTCTGCTGTTTAATTATGGGCCAAAACTGAATATTTATTTTGTTTTTGATAAAAGCGGGGGCATTGCTTTTTAAACAAACAAATTGCTAAATGCATCACTCTGGATCATTAGGCAGACAGCAGAGAATATCATGCAAAGGCTCAGAAGGAACCTGCAATAGCTGTTGAGACCCTTGTTTTCCTTGATGTATAGCAACTGTTTTACTCAGTAGTTTGCTTACATGTGCTTTAAGAAGCATGGCAGTAAAACTGACTTTCACATGGTTTCATGCATAATAGATAAGGTGGAGATACCTAATGCAACCCTGTATGAAAATGTACAAGATATGGGGAGCAGGACAGCAGACTTGTTCCCTTGTGGATTTTTGATTTATTGGATGCACTGGTTGGATATGAATAGTAAGGCTGATGTGAAGCTAGAGCAGGGGTCTGCAACCTTCACTATCAAAAGAGCCATTTTTGGTACCTCTCCCAGCAAATAAAATTCATCTGGAACCACAAAACCTAGTTGACCCCTAAAAATGAAGATACATACACAGCGTGTAAAGTTTTATATATAGTTATTTATATATATATATATATATATATATATATATATATATATATATATATATATATCAGAACTACAGTTTGGAAACTATTGACATTTTATTGCTGATTTACTTGTTATAACAAAGGAAAGCACCTAAATCTTATAAAGAGAAGGAAAAAAACACTGGCATGTGTAGGCTTTACTGTGAATTAAAACAAAAAACTATGCAGACCTGTTTGAGTTCTTCCTTTATTTGTGGAAAATTAATAAAATAAAAAGTAGCCCACTGTGAAATCAATAAAACATATAACTGCTGCCTAATAGCTTTAAAAAACAGTAAACATAAAAATAGGCCAGTTTGTATTTAATTATGACTTAAGTCCATTTCAGTGTGCTGTCATCCTCTTCTGTTTTTTCCTCAGCCATGTCCAGCAGTCAACTGTCAAACCTGAAAAGAAAACACAACTACATCAGCTCAGGGTCCGAAATAAATACTTTTTTTGCAAAATAATAGCCTATTAAATGATAGTGTACTCACCAGTTTAATGTGATTTCTGTTTCTGAACATCACTGCATAGCTTCTCTGTATCAGGGCTGTAAGACATGACTTTGATCTTCACACAGGACTGCAGGCTGTCATCCATGAGGCATGAGTGCTATTTGCATTTTCTGTAGTTCATGCTTGAGAAAACCTGTTTGCATATGTATGTGGATCCAAAGATGGCCAGGACTTCAAATGGATAAATCATCATACTCATAAAAGTGTCAGGAATGGCATTCCATATTTCAAACGCAAGTTTGTCGGGTTTGGGGAGGTTTTCAGTATTGTTCCATTTGTGCTTCTGAGCGAGAATGGCCTTCTGCTAGGCAAAATCTTTGAGATCAGCTGTCAGGTTTTGAACTTATACACCCATAAGTCTTTATCAGCTATGTTGGCCAGTTCAATTTCAAGATCGGGTTGACTTAACTCCTGTAAATGAGGACAGTAGGGTGGGTCAATGTCCAGGGGTGTGACAGGGAAAGATGATGAGTTATTTTCCATTCTGAGCTCACAGAATCCTTCCCCAAATGCAGTTTGCATTAGATAACTGCATGCTATAAATACTCACAATTTATGTGATTGTGTGCTTCTTTGAACTCTCTCAAGGAGGGGAAGTGAGAGAGTGTACCTCTCTGTACATCTCTGGCAAACACCGTTATCTTGTGCACCAAAGCCAAAACATCATCCAGCATCTGCAGGGCCGTAATTCCTTTTCCCTGAAGACTTTTGTTCAGCATGTTGAGTTGCAGTGTAATATCCACCATGAAGTGCAGCTTTTCCAGCCAATCTGAATGTTCCAATTCAGGGTCAGTGAGTCCCTTGCTTTCTAGGAAACTTTTCATGCATTCCAGACATGCAGCAAACTGTTTCAGCACCTCTCCCCTGGACACCCATCAGACGTTGTTATGTAGCAGGAGATCCATATATGCACTGTCAACTTCATCTAACAATAAACAGAATTGTGGGTGATTTAACCCTTTTGCCATTAAATTTTCAACATTTGAATGACAAAGTTCATCACCTCCATGCATTCAGAAGGAAATGCTTGAGCACACGGTGCTTCTTGGTGCAGAATGCAGTGAAACATCAGCAGCCACAGGAGAAAATGGGACTGTTTTGATGGGCCGGACCAATGATGCACCCCTCACACCTCCCATAACCCTGCCCATTTACTCCCCTCTTCCACCCTCTTTTTTCCATTCCTGTCAGCAGCCCCCTCCCCAGCCATTCCAGTGTTCTACTATTTGGCTATTTTTTCCATTGATCATAAACACTGTTCAGACCTGTCAGTGTGCATACTGGTTTCTTATTTACTTCTACAATAGTTACAGATTTTGAAATAAAATAGCACAGACACTAATACCAATTTGCTAAACAAACAATATAGCCTTGCAATGAAAACAGACTTAACATGAGTAGTAAGCTTCTCTGCCCTTGAATCTCACAATCATTAAAATGGCATTAAAACCCACATTGAAAGAAAATGCATCTAGCCAGTTGAGGATTAAGTTTACCTTTGGGCCATTTTCAAACCATAGGCTCCTTGCACACATTTTAGGACCATGCATACATGTATATGTTCTTTGGTTCACCTTATATTAAATTATATTCCAGCACCACTTGTTAGAATGTGTTTTAAATTTGACCTTTTGAACATTCTTCCAGTAAGCAATGAAATACATGTATGAACCAATAATGATGAAACTACCTATTTCAGAAAAAATTTCAACCAAAGGCCACTCAGCATCTGTCATTACAATCCACCAATATCAGTTAATAAGCACAATCTCTGCAGAAGTAAAAGTCATCCAAACAATTCTACATTAAAGAGCTCTGTAACTAATGAAGAGGTTGCTATTGGTAAACAACTTTACATTTCAGTATTTCAACTACAAATTCAGAGCCTGCTGCCCATAAAGAATTAATTGCCTATGTAACATTAAAACAATTGATAAGCTGGTAATATCCAAATAGGGAATGAATGACAGACAAGCTCATAGTTACTAGTCATCTCATACAAAGGAGGACACACTCATGAGTGCAGAACTCCTAGCCCCCTTAAAATGCGCCAAATAAACAGCAATTGAAGGGGCACTGCAATAGCAGCATTCTATCTACATTGTGTGGGAGTAGAATCCACAGCCTTTTGCACCAAAGGCAATTATACTATTAACACTGTTTTCAAATTCTACAGCACAAACAGTGATTGCCATTTGCTAAACAAAACAGTTGCACATTGAAAACAGACTTAGCATGAGCAACAGTAAACGTCTCTTCTGTTGATACTCACACTTCTATGAAAACACACAAACTCATAACTCCCTGAAAATGTACTGAAACTCAAACTCACAATTCTGTCAGCATTGTGGTAGTTGGTGCAGACTAGAGGATTCAGGCTCTTGCAGCAACTGAAACTCACAATTCCTTCAGAAGTCTGGTAGCTGGTCTAGAGGATTCAGGCCTGTGCCTTCTACAATCAA